>NC_024799.2:14248637-14306644 GCF_000309985.2 Brassica rapa
GTTAGATAACTAGGGAACATGAAGCTATGTTTAAGAAAGTGGAAAATTTTTTGACATCCAAAAGTAACCCGTCAAGTATTCTGGTTGAACCTTGATTCGCTGCAATTGCCTAGGCATCTATCCATGTGGTTCTAGCCGAATTCAAGTAGCAGTCAGAAGATTTGTTTGGAGAAAGGTTTCGTTCGACTTAGTTATTTTCTGTGGAGTGTACCCATGTCAGTGGTAAAGAAGAAGAGCCAGAGTTTGCGGTTATGTTCGAGTATAAAATCAAGGACGTGACCATCAGGGTCAAGTATCAAGTTCTAGAATTGAAGAATGGTTAAGATCGGTCGCAAGGCGCAGTTTTATTCCAAGGACGTTTGATGGACGCTTCACGTTGTAGTAAATATTTCTGCACGGAAATTGGAAGTTAGATCCCTTAGTCAGTAAATGGAACAAGGAGTTGTTGCAAATATACAAAAGATCGCTACTACTACATAATGGTCGTACTCAATTTAAGTTATCGAGATTCGAAGTTCTGTGGATTGGCCGGTTACCATCAGAAGTTTGTTCAAGAGTTAGAAACCATATCCACCAATGAGTTGATCGACTGAGAATGGTGTTACCTTGGAATGGAGTAAAAGTATTGATGAAGTATGAAATTAGTTAGAGGAAGTATCTACGTCTATGCATATCTTAGACTTGCATGAGCCTAACCAGCCATATTCTACTACATGGATGTATTATGTGTTGGTCTAGGTGAATGCTAATGCAAGACGATATGGTAATCGTATATGCATCAAGGGAGCTAAGGAAGCATAAGGAAAACTATTTGATGCACAAGTTGGAGTTGTGGCAGTTCTGTTGCACATCAAATTTAGTGATCATTTCAAAATGGAGAAAGGATGCAAGTTTTCACTGATCAAAGAAGCCTAAGGAAGAGCAAATATTGATGCTTATGCTTTAAGAGGAAGTGATATTAATGATGATATTGGAGTAGGATCTCAAGAATCAGAATCAATTGCAAGTAGAAAATCAAGATTTATTTTGCTGCCTTAATAAGGAGAGAAGAGAACCTTCAAGATTGCAAGTAGAAAATCAAGAGGGCTTATTCATTCGTATTTGAGGAACTCAGTTGAAGGATGAGAATCTAAGGAATTCATAGAAGGAACTGGGTGAAGAGAATTTCGAAGAATAGTATGAGACTGTGTCATGTACAAGTTCATAAAGTGGAGATGTGGGAGAAGGAACCCAAATTCAACCTAAATTAAGCAGATGTTGAGGAAATCCCAAGGAGATTGAGAGTGCAAGGAAAAAGGTAGAACCATAGACATATGGAATGCTCAAGTTGTTAAGAGATCAGAAGATGTATTAACAGAGAAAGTGTGAAGTCATCATACAAGAGTACTTCGTTGGTAAATCAAGTTTGGTATAGGCGGACTTGTAATTCCTCAGTTACTAGACAGAAGAAGGAAATCAGAAAGTAATAGAAGACTTGGATATGCGAAACTTCAGTGAGATTGAGTCGTTCAGAAGTTTTTGAAGAGTATCTCAGATAGATAAAAAGGGTATGGAATACTGTAAGGAAATCATTCCTGGAATAGTGTGTGTGTGTGTATTTGAGAGTGGCAACCCTTGGTCTGGAATCATGTTAGCGTGATTGATCGTGCATGTTCTTGGTTTGATTGTTGCACGTTAATCAAGTTGACATTGACCAGACTGAAGATGTTACCTTCATGTATGGCACATCACCCGACATTCCATATTTCCATGTTATTGAACGGAGGAAAGCAGATAGAAAGGTTTCAGAAGTAATGGGTGTTCAGAGATTCAACGATGTCAAAGGAAGTATGTAGACCACAGTATATGAAAGTTATGCACGTGAGAATTGGTTATCGTGAAAGTGTTTGCTCAGAAAGAAAGAATTGTTTTAGAAAAGTTGTTGAAATCTGCAAATCTGTTATTTAGTATGTACCGAGTTGTTCCGAGTTGAAATGGTTATCTGTTGACCGGAACTTCTTTTAGTTATGCTATTGTGAGCCGATTTTGCGTAATCTTATATCAGACCCAGTATGATAGAACTGCTGAGACCAGAAAACTTGTAACCCTATTTAGCCTATCCTAAGATCCTTTGCGGATAGGTGAGCACCATATCAGAAGATTGGAGAAAAGGAAAAATTTGTAAAAGTTCAAGTATTTTGGGACCATCAGTTGTTTTGACACGGGCAGATGAGGATAAGTTCAGAGTTGGTTATCTTAAACTTCTTGCAGAGACTCCAGTGTTCATTAAAAGTCTGTACAGCTATGTTTTGAGAATTCGGGGACGAATTCTTTTAAGGGGGGGAAGAATGTAATAACCTCACGAGCCAGTTAATTTTTGGTCGAGAAAACTCCGCTCGACCAGTTTGAGTTGGTCATCAGTTTAAAAATAATCGACCCGGTGAATTAATACCTCGACGGGACTGTCTTGTGGTCGAAAGGCCTCTCATTGATAGTTCTGGTAGAGTGTTAATAATGTTGGTCGAATTTTAGTTAAGCTAGGCAAGCTTAGTTGAAAGCAAAATGAGATTCGAAGGATGAGAAATTTAGTCGAAACTGTCCGAAATTGTCGTTAAGTTTCTTAACTAAATTCCGACCAGTCTAATACCTTCACCAGCTATTCTTCTTGCTTTCTAAGTAAATCAGTCACATGAGCTGCACTACCTGCTTGCTTGCTTCACTAAAGTCACATGAAAGTCACAAGCTGGTTGCTTGTTTAATAAAAATAAAATAATCTTTTTCAAAGGAGGGAAAGGACAGCAACTTGCTTTGTTAAGTAAACCCTCACCTGAAGCACTTCTTATGGTTATAAAACACCATCTTCTCTCCTCTGGACGTTCAAACCTGCAAAAGAAAACCAAGAAAAATTCAGAGAGAAAGAGAGAAAGAAAGAGAAAAATTGTGAGAAAAACTAGTTGAAATATTCAGAAAAAAATTCAGAGAAGAGAATTGAGCATGGACAAACCTTTCTCACATCCTGTGACTTGATCCAGTGTGTTCTGGTGTGGTTAAGAGCTGAAGGTTTGGTGTCCAAGAGTTTAGAATCACCCATGTTCTTCAGCCTTTGATTTTGATCGGTAAGATGGTGTGTGATCAGTTCTGTGTAGAAGTTTTGTTGGTTGCCTACACTGGAGATAAATTCTGAATAAATCCAACCATGGATTCTTTTGGTGTTGATCAGGTTAATTTGAGGTTAGCTTGAAGAGAGACAACCAGTCAAGTTTAATTAGTTGAGTAAAACGGTAGCTTAAGCTCTTCTTGATCAGCCATGTTTTGATGAGAACCAATTGCTGTATGTGGTTAACCTGTCAGGATCAGTTGTCTAAGGTCTTGTTCTCTTCAGTCTTGGTTGGTTTATGATTTAATCGGTCTCATAGAACCAGTAGACGAACTGATAAGAATTATGGGGATTAAACCAAACTGATTTGATCTTGTTTAGAACTGAATTGAGCTGAGTATGTTCTGATCTGATCTGAGCCGAACTGTCTATGGTCTGAAATTGTCTTGAACTGATGTCATCTAAGTATAACCGAGTTAAGCTGTTGGGAACTGATTAGAACCGGAGTTAGCTGAGCATGAACTAAGCTGATATGAACCGAGTTAAATTGTTAAAGCTTGAACCGAGCTGAACATGGTATCAATCTGTCTTGAACCGAACTGATATGAGAGAACTGAACTGAAATGTTATGAACTGAATTGAGTTTCTTCTTGAACCAGACTAGTGAACCTTATGTTCCAACTGTTATGTTTTGAATTCAGATGGCCAAGGAGAGTATTCGGATCAGCCGATCCTTGTGATGGTTCTGAACCGAGAGTTATCCAGAGTGAAGTGTGATTAGCTTGAGCTCGAGTCTAGTCTTCCTTAGCAATCTCATGGATTTAAAGGTGAGTCTAGATAGATGATGAATGAATTATGAAGAAGTATGCATGATTGCATATTGAATATGGTTGATTAATTGAGAATTAATCATGAATTAATTAAGGGATAATCATTGATTAATTAAGGATTAATCATGAATTAATTAAAAGATAATCCTTGATTAATTAATGATTAATCATGAATTAATTAAGGAGTAATTATGTTGATTGATTAAGTATTTTCCCTTGATCTATATTTATATCTGAAGTATTTATCTAATTAATAAGAATAATTCTTTGAGGTTATCCCGAGCCTTAGTACTTGTTCTCAAGTACTAATCTATAAGTATTCTATTAATAAGTGTGAATCATGTGAAGTCTTATTGTATACTCACTCTCCCGAAAGTCCCGCATTACCGTGAATTGGTCCTGCGATATGGATCAAGGTCATGAAGACACGATGATGGGGTCGCACCCTGGAGGCCGTGTAACTGCATGCAGCGTTGGATGTTCTATCTTGGAATATCTAATGGATGATTTTTATATTTATTCCCCGTTAGCTCGGTTAGCCTTGGTGGTTTTTCGGGGTTTAGCATATATATATATTAAGAGTGAGTGATTGGCGGGTATCGTGGAGGTGATGTTTAAGATAGATTCACATGGATGGATTGAGAGGCCTTATAATAATATTAATTATGGAATATAATTCCACTGCATTCAAATGGTGTCGCTTGCTCGGGATACTATTGATATGTGTTTGGGTGTGGGATTAGACTCACTGAGTAAACTCGTTACTCATGACTCATTTGATATGCAGGTAACCAGTAGGTGGGAGACCTTTACTCTAGGACGGGAAGGAACGGCATTAGCCAGCGGTAGTTTTATTATCCTTGCAGTCGTTTTGATATACTTTGTATAAGGTTTGTTTGACCAAACCTCGAGGTTAATCTATAAAGATTTTGTAAGATTCTTTTTAATGAATAAGTATATAGTGTATAAAATGTTTTTAAAGTACGGTTCCAAATGATATTAGTCCTTGTCCGGACGAACCAACTATTTGGTATTACTCTTAAGGTTGTAAAGCCTCGGGTTGTACCTAATAGGATATGTGTACTTAGGCGGTTGGCCTAAGGTACCTGGATTTATTTCGGGAACTTCGGGTTAGTCGTTTATATACACATTGTGGCTTCTCGGTTTGGTTTCAGTTACGAGTGATCGGCTGTGCATGTTCTTGTTTGATTGTTGCACGGCTGGTCGAGTCAACTTATACTTAGACCAGATCGGGGGTGTCACACCTTCGGTCCTTGGTACCTCTTGGTCCTCGTACCTCTTGATGTTCGTAACCCTTGGTTACTTACATCCTTTGGCAACTCACAACCTTTGGAACTCATGACCTTTGGTTAACTCACAACCCTTGGTAACTCGTGACCTTTGGCCACTCGTGCCTCTTGGGACATGACCAACCGTTTAGCCAACCGCCCAGTTTATGGTGCGATTCGAACCGACCGTCTAACCGACCAGCATCTAGGTTAGCGGTTTGGTTATGACCGGCCAAGTCTAGGGACGTGTCCCTTGGACAGCCACGGACGTCCTGTGGTTTGGATTGTCCTAGGACTCTGACTTAGCATGCGTCCATCATGTGGAATGGACATGCACCCTATGCCTGAGCGGGGTGAAGCCAGAGGAAACTCTGGTGGAGGCCCACGTTAGGTTGACAGCATACTAACGTTTGGAGATGTCTCAACTTTTCTATCAGTGGAATGTCCCGCCAACAGTTGACGGGTACGGAACTGGGACCCCCGAGCCCAGCCCTCAGAGCCAATCCTTTTCCCAAAGTTACGGATCCATTTTGCCGACTTCCTTGCCTACATTGTTCCATCGACCAGAGACTGTTCACCTTGGAGACCTGATGCAGTTATGAGTACGACCGGGCGTGAGCGGCACTCGGTCCTCCGGATTTTCAAGGGCCGCCGGTGTAATAACCCTCACGAGCAGATAGAATTTTGGTAGAGAAAATTCTTCAAGATCAGTTTGAAGATTGATCGATCAGAATTTAAATAAAAATAGACACGGTGAATTAACCTCTCGACGGGCTGTCTTTTGGTCGAAAAACCATCTCTTGATGATTCTGGTAGAGTGTTAATTATTATTGTCGATTTTTATTCATGCTAGGCGAGTTTATTCAGAGCAGCACGAGATTCGAATGATGAAAAATATTTAGTCGAAACAGTCCGAAAAATATCGACACTCTTAAAATTATTTCTGAACAGTCACATGCCTTGCACCTTGTAGCCTACTTGCTTTCTCAGTAATTAGGTCACATGACATGCACCTACTTGTTTACCTGCTTGCTTATTAGAAGTAACATGCTGGTCACAAGCTGTTTGCTTCAGCTGCTTGCAGCTTTCTTCTTGTAAGGGAAAGGTGAGCTGCTTGTGCTGAAGCTGGTTGCCACATGTTTCTCCAAACTACCACTTTGTGTAAAAAGAAAACCCTGAGCTGAAGCAACCCCATATGGTGTAAGGCATCTTCTTCTCTCCTCTGGACGTCCTGTTACTGCAAGAAAAACCAGAGAAATTCAGGAGAAAGAGAGAAAGAAAAGAGAAAAATCTGTGAGAAAATTTATGAAAAATTCAAAAAAAATCAGGGAAGAGAAGTGAGCTTGGACGACCCTTTCTCACCATCCTGTGACTTTAATCAGTGTGTGTTCTGGTGTGGTTAAGAGCTGAAGGTTTGGTGTTCAAGAGTTTAGAATCACCCAAGTTCTTTAGCCTTGGATTTTATCGGTAAGAACATATGGGTTTGATGAGATCAGTTTTGCTTGAGCTTCAGTTCTTGTTAGGTAACCAAACGATTTGGTCTGTTTCTGATCTTGAACCTATCATGGGTATCTTGTCCTGATCAGGTTAGACGTGTGTTCAGATTGAAGTTTATATCAACCAAGTTCATCTTAAAGCTTGAGGAAATCGGTAAGCCATAGCTACTAGTTCAGAGAAGTTTTGTTTGGAACAAGTGGAATGATTTGTTAAGCTTCTTGTCCAGATTAGTTTTTAAACCTGTATGTGGATTGATCTTGGTTCAGTTATGTCCCTTAGATATTTTGTAAAGGCTTAGCTGAACTGAATTATCTATTAACCGAACTGAACTGCTTTGAACTAAGCTGAGTAGAGTTTCTGTTGGAATCAACCTGACTGATCTTGTATCCACACATTCTGAATCAGGAGTGAAATGGAGTGTTATTAGTTGAGCTCGAGTCTAGTCTTCCCTAGCCAATCTCATGGAATCAAAGGTGAGTCTAGATAGATGATTGATGAGTAGTGAATGAATATTTCTTGATTGAACGTACTGATTGTAGATGATGGATAGGCTTTGTCTCTTGATCAATATTGAATTGGTAAGGTGTTTACTTAGTGAAAACACTTATTAAATATTTATGAATGACTTATTAAATATTTATGAATGATCATTGAGGTTTATTCCAAACCATAGTACTTGTTCTCAAGTACTAATACATATGTATAGTATTAAATATAATTAAGTATGGAAGTATTAATCACGTGAAGTCTTATTATAAACCAGTCTCCCAAAATATTCCCGTATGAATGATGATTACCGTGAATTGGTCCTGCGATATGGAACAAGGTCACGAAGTCATGATGATGGGGTCGCACCCTGGAGGCCGTGTAACTGCATGCAGCGTTAGATGTTTAATTTTTGAATATCTGATGGCAATGATGGTGATTCTAACTTACTAGACTCGTTTAGCCTTTGTCGTTTCTCGGGTCTGGTATATATATATATATATAAATATGATTATATGAATGATATGAGAGACGGGAATAGGAAGTGAGGTATATGATTAGATTCACAATGATGAAGAATATTCCTTATATATAAATATCCAGATATGGAATATATTTCCACTGCATACAAATGAAGTTGATTGTTTGAGATATTATTAATATATTTTGGGGTGCGGGACTAGGCTCACTGAGTAAACTAGTTACTCATGACTCATTTGTGATGCAGGTAACCAATAGGCGGGAGACCTTACTCTAGGACTGTAAGGAACAACATTAGCCAGCGGTAGTTTTATTATCCTTGCAAAGTCATTTTGATATATCTTATGTATAAGATTTGTTGACCGAAAACCTCGAGGTTAATTTATAACAAATTTTGTAAGATGCCTTTGATTGATATATAAAGAATGTTTTTTCTAAAGTACGGGTTCCATATGATATTAGTCCTTGTCCGGACGAACTAACTATTAGGTATTGCTTTGTCGGGTTGAAAAGCCTAGAGTTATATCCGATAGGAGCGTTACTGTTCTTTGGTTGTTGGTCTAAGGCGATCAGAAGTATTATGAGAACCTCAGATCGACAATCGAGGAACATCGACCGTGTCATTTTCGGTCATCTACGATCGGGGGTGTCACAAAGGTGGTATCAGAGCATGGTTATTCGATGCTAGAGTGGGACTTGTTTCAAATGTTTTTCGAGTCAAAATGAGTCGCAAGGATAACTAGGATATGCTGGATTGTTCCTTCAGTTTAGGATAGATAGTCATGGGTAGTTACCTAACAGTGATATTTCATAGTAGAAGCACCGAGACAAGCTTGAACGGGTGGACCGTACTTACCGATGTTAGTATCATTAGGCTCGAGTTTGCTACCTCATGTTGGGGTTCACTACCGCCCTGTTAAGAGTCAGTAACGTCATGCCTTCCTGTCGTTCTTTTGAATTCTAGTGGGGGATGCCAATTCTTTAGAGAGAGATATGGGACATAATTGATACATCGAATACAACTCCGGACTCGTGTGTTATCGATGTCAAGGTGGGGGTTGTTTATGGTCCAATTCAGAGTGATGCGACTGCACATGATCACCTAGATGCACTTATTCTTCCAGCTTCTCAAGTCTCCAGCTTATGCTGAGACGTACAAGAAACAGAGCCATACAAGCCTGAATTGTTCAACATTTGTTTGGAGCTTAGCGTTGGAGGAAGAGATGGTTCAACTGTAGTACAAGACGATGGACACACATGCACCTTTCTGTTGGCAACAAGACATCTTAAAGCTTATGATGGAAAGAAGTAGTGGGACCATAAGATACTGAAGAAACACTAAACCGTTAGAGGTATACTTTGGCTTGAGGCAGATTTGGGATGAAACACCCAGAGCAAAACATTGACGTGGCCAATGTTAAGAGAATTACATGAAGGATTTGGTAGCAAGCTATTTGGAGATGAACGAGATGAATTGTTGGTCGAGAGTCAAGAATTAGTTCAGAGAGGTGAGATCGAGTTGGACAGATCTCAAGAGTTCATGAAGTACAATTTTCTACATAAGATATGGGACAGATTGAAGATTCAGTTTACGGAGTTGGTACAGTGGGATGTTTCCGCCAGGAGGTTCAGGTTGAGTTAATCATATACAACAATTTCAGCATCAAGATATGTGGTCGAGTGAATTTCATTCATAGATTATGGTTTGGAGAATAAGCCAAAGATCAGATTGAAAATATTTGGGAACTTAGCAAAGAATTTTGTAGTAGATAAAAGACCATGGAGTCTCAGAGCTTCGAGGAGATTTTAGAGTATGACGCGAATACTAAAGAAGTTATTTCTGAAGAAGTTCACCAAATTCTGCAGACCGTTTAATTCCCAACCAGTGAAGATCGAAGATTATTTTAAATCAGTGGATTAAGTCGCTGGGATGATTTCGGGTGTACGTTTCATCAGATCTAGATCGAGGAGGCTGAGTTGTTATGGTGGTGACATGCCAGGACAGCATAGTCGGGATCGTCTAAGTGCGAGAAATTCTTGATTATTTTCATCAATGCGCTTCAGTGATTCCCTTGTGAAGAGTAAGGATGATTATTTTACCCTTGCCCATAAAGTTACCCAGTTCCTTTACCTATACCTAGGGTACCAGTAGTTGGACTTGTTCACGCTTCCTTACCATTAGTCTTGATCCAAGTGTTAGGCTATTTGGGTAGAGCCTACACTTTATGGTTGTCTGGACCGTCAAAACCCCTGAAAGGTTCAATCACAGGTTTGCTTCTTATCCCATTGTGTGTAGTGTGCATTTTTAAAATTTTATGAATGATTGAAATAAAAAAAAACTTATGTGAATTGTGATCAAGGTGTCGTAAGAGACCTTGCCTATGGATGGAATTCTCCGCCCATATTGTGTTTGATTCGGGAACAACACATGGTTGTAGTTCCTGAGCGATGTCATAGCGTTATAGAGGATTCACTTTTGTGAATACAAGTCTACCGTTCTTATTTGGAAGTACGGGCTGCCAGTTAAAGTTATGGTATGCCTTCCCCATTCCATAGTACTTCTGTTAGAGCGGTATGTTTCTATCTAGAATGAGATTGGCTATCTAGTTACCGAGCTCAATTAGGATATTAAAGAAAGAAGTCTGTTGAAGAGGGCCAGTTATTGTTGGCCTACAATGGTATACTACTAAGTGTTTGAGTATCACTCAAATTAGTCTGGCCTGTTGAAGAATTTTTGGGAAAAGGTGAAGAAGTGTACTCTAGTAACTTGATCGTTTAAAAAGTGGAAGATGAAAAGGAGCAGAGTAGAAGACAGTATGATAATTAGGGAAGATGAAGATGTGTTTAAGGCATTGAAAGGATGGTCGACATCTAAAAAAGTAACATGTTCAGTATTCTAGTTGAACATGAATTCACTGCAATAGCCTAGGGATTTCACCAAGTTGTTCTTGTCGAGTTCTAGTAGTAGTTAGAAGATTATGAAGAGCATTTCAGATAGATCGGAAGTGTAAAGAATACTGTAAGTGAAATCATTCTTGGAATGGGTGAGTGTGTTTATTTGAGAGTAGCACCCCTGGTCTGAATCATGTTGGCGTGATTAATCGTGCATGTTCTTGTTTGATTGTTGCACGGTTAATCAAGTTAATATTGACTAGACTAGAGATGTTACATTCACGTATGGCAAATCACGTCACGTTCCAAATTTCATGTTGTTGTTATGGGGGAGAGCGAGATAGAAAAGGTTGAGAAGTAATAGTCTACAGATACAAGATTGTTAGAAAAAGTATGTAGACCGCAGTTGACAAGAATTGTGCAGAGTAAAGAATTTGGTTATCTTGAAAGTGGCTGCTCAGAAAAGAAAGGATCGGTTGGGGGAATCAAGGGATCGACCATGAGTTGTTTTGATATTGGCAGATTAAGATAAGGTCAGATCTAATATCCAGAACTCCTTTCAGAGACTGTTCAGTGAAGAGTGTACAGCTACGTTTAAGAATTCGGGGACGAATTCTTTTGAGGGGGGGAGAATGTAATAACCCTCACGAGCAGATAGAATTTTGGTAGAGAAAATTCTTTAAGATCAGTTTGAAGATTGATCGATCAGAATTTAAATAAAAATCGACACGGTGAATTAACCTCTCGACGGGCTGTCTTTTGGTCGAAAAACCATCTCTTGATGATTCTGGTCGAGTGTTAATTACTATTGTCGATTTTTATTCATGCAAGGTGAGTTTATTCAGAGCAGGACGAGATTCGAATGATGAAAAATATTTAGTCGAAATAGTCAGAAAAATATCAACAAAACTCTGAAAATTATTTCTGAACAGTTACATGCCTTGCACCTTCTAGCCTACTTGCTTTCTCAGTAATTAGGTTACATGACATGCACCTACTTGCTTACCTGCTTGCTCATTAGAAGTCACATGCTGGTCACAAGCTGTTTGCTTCAGCTGCTTGCAGCTTTCTTCTTGTAAGGGAAAGGTGAGCTGCTTGTGCTGAAGCTGGTTGCCACATGTTTCTCCAAACTGCCACTTTGTGTAAAGAGAAAACCATGAACTGAAGCAACCCCATATGGTATAAAACATCTTCTTCTCTCCTCTGGACGTCCTGTTACTGCAAGAAAAACAAGAGAAAATTCAGAGAGAAAGAGAGAAAAATCTGTGAGAAAAATTAGTTGAAAAATTGAGAAAAAAATCAGGGAAGAGAAGTGAGCTTGGACGAACCTTTCTCACCATCCTCTGACTTTAATCAGTGTGTTGTGGTGGTTAAGAGCTGAAGGTTTGGTGTTCAAGAGTTTAGAATCACCCAAGTTCTTTAGCTTTGGATTTTATCGGTAAGAACATATGGGTTTTATGAGATCAGTTTTGCTTGAGCTTCAGTTCTTGTTAGGTAACCAAAACGATTTGGTCTGTTTCTGATCTTGAACCTATCATGGGTATCTTGTCCTGATCAGGTTAGACGTGTGTTCAGATTGAAGTTTATATCAACCAATTTCATCTTAAAGCTTAAGGAAATCGGTAAGCCATAGCTACTAGTTCAGAGAAGTTTTGTTTGGAACAAGTGGAATGATTTGTTAAGCTTCCTGTCCAGATTAGTTTTTAAACCTGTATGTGGATTGATCTTGGTTCAGTTATGTCCCTTAGATAATTTTTTAAAGGCTTAGCTGAACTGAATTATCCTTTAACCGAACTGAACTGCTTTGAACTAAGCTGAGTAGAGTTTCTGTTGGAATCAACCTGACTGATCTTGTATCCACACATTCTGAATCAGGAGTGAAATGGGGTGTTATTTCTTGGCCAATCTCATGGAATCAAAGGTGAGTCTAGATAGATGATTGATGAGTAGTGAATGAATATTTCTTGATTGAACGTACTGATTGTAGATGATTGATAGGCTTTGTCTCTTGATCAATATTAAATTGGTAAGTTGTTTACTTAGTGTAAACACTTATTAAATATTTATGAACCCGCCATTCACTCATACTTATAAAGACTTCCCCACTGAAGCGAGAAGTCCATTCTCCAATTGCACATGACCTTATGGCAATCGAGAGTGGCTCGGTACTTTCCCAACCAATCCATACCTAAGATCACTTCTTGATTCTTTACGTGGACACAGACCAGATTCACAGGGAAGACCTTTCCCTGGATCTGTACTGGGATATTCGACATGAGACGTAGTGAGTTCATGGCTTGCCCACAGGCCTCCCTCACTATCCCAAAATTATCACCAGCATCCAGACAGAACAGACCGTTTCCGACCAGTCCCGGACTCACAAAACTATGTGTAGCCCCTGTGTCGAAAAGCACGTGGGTTTTTACCCCACCGACCATGAGGGTTCCAGAGGTCAAATCAAAAGATCCGGAAGCTCCGTTGTCTCGTGACCTTTGGAACTCGTGACCTTTGGTAACTCACAACCCTTGGTAACTCGTGACCTTTGGCCACTCGTGTAATAACGCTCACAAGCATATACTCCCTCCGTTTTTTAATATAAGTCGTTTTACAGCTATGCACGTAGATTAAGAAAGCCATTAATTTCTTATATTTTCTAAACAAAAACATCACTAATTATTTACCTAACCACAATTCAACCAATAGAAAAATATAAAATATATTACCATTGGTCATACAACATTAATTATTAATAAATTTTACATAGAAAACCGAAAACAACATATAATTTGGAACAAAAAAGTTTCTCTAAAACGACTTATAATAAAAAACGGAGGGAGTATAATTTTGGTCGAGAAAAATCCCGCTCAACCAGTTTGGAGTTGGTTCGACCAGAATTAAAAATAAAAATCGACCCGGTGAATTATTCTTGATGGGACTGTCTCGAGGCCAAAGTACCTACTCTTAATAGTTCTGACCAAGTGTTAACTATTATGGTCGAGTTTTATCTAAGCTGGACGAGAACCGATGGACGGGAAACATTTTATCGAAAACTGGTCTTGAATACTTTCAGCTGCTTGCGAGTCATGTGCATGTCATGTGCTGCCTGGCTGCTTGCTTCCTTCCTGACCTGAACATGTGACTTGCACCTTCCAGCTTGCTTGCTACATTAAAGTCATGTTAGTTGCACACCTGCTTGAAGTTTCTTCATGGAAAGGAAATGACATTACTTCATGGGAAGGAAAGTGTGATTCAGCCCACCACATGTCTCATACTAATCTGAAACTTTTGTCCTTTGTTGCTGACTCTTCTCCTGCTGTTTCCCCTGTCATTTATTACCTTGTCCTCTTCCTGGTCGAGCTCATTCATCTCAGAAACAAGAAAGAAAAATTCAGAGAGAAAGAGAGAAAGAAAGAGAGAAAAATCTGTGAGGAAAATACATGAAAAATTCAGAAAACAATAAGAGAAGAGAAGTGAGCTTGGACGACCCTTTCTCCCCCTCTTCTGACTTTAATCAGTGAGTATTGGTGTAGTTAAGGGCTGAATATTTGGTGTCCTGAAGTTCAGAATCACCCATGTTCTTCAGCCTTTGGTTTTGATCGGTAAGATGTATTTTGATCAGTTTTCAGTGAGAAGTCCTGTTGGTTTGGAAACGCTTGAGGCTTTGTCTGAATGAATCCGACCTTGACTTGATATGGCACTTATCAGGTTAGGAGTGGCTTCAACGATATGTTGTGTACCATCTGAATTCAGAAGATTGTTGATTTAAATCGGTAAGAGCTTATGGGTTTGATGAGATCCGTTTTTGTTAAGCTTCAGTCTCTTGTTTCAGTTCTGTTTGATGATAACAAAGTGATGTGTCTTGATAAACCTATCAGGAACAGTTGTCTAAATTCATATATGGTTCACTCTTGGTTGGTGTATGATTGAATTTGTATCATAGAACCAGTAGCTGAACTTATGTGAATTGTCTGAATCAAACCGAACTGATTTGATCTTGTCCTCAACTGATCTGAGCCGAGCTGTGTATGGTCTGAACTTGTCATCTACTAATATAGTCTGAGTTTAACTGAATTTTTAGGACCAGAGCTGAACTTGTCTTGTACCAAACTGATACTAGCGGAACTAAACTGAAACGTTATGAGCTGAGATGAGTTTCTTCTTGAACAGGAATGATGAACCTTAAGTTCCAACAATTTTGTTTTGTTCAGTTACCCGAGGAGATTGGAATGGTCAGCCCGATCATGCCTTGCCTTTAATTTTAATCTGGAAGTGAAGAAGAAGTGGAGTGTGATTAGCTTGAGCTCGAGTCTAGTCTTGATTAGCCAATCTCAAAGAATCAAAGGTGAGTCTAGATAGATGATTGATGAGTAGTGAATGAATATTTCTTGATTGAACGCACTGATTGTAGATGATTGATAGGCTATGTCTCTTGATCAATATTGAATTGGTGAGGTGTTTACTTAGTGTAAACACTTATTAAATATTTATGAATGATTATAGAGGTTTATTCCAAACCTTAGTACTTGTTCTCAAGTACTAATACATATGTATAGTATTAAATATAATTAATTATGGAAGTATTAATCATGTGAAGTCTTATTATAAACCTGTCTTCCAAAATATTCCCGTATGAATGATGATTACTGTGAATTGGTCATGCGATATGGAACAAGGTCACGAAGACACGATGATGGGGTCGCACCCTGGAGGCCGTGTAACTGCATGAAGCGTTAGATGTTCAATTTTTAAATATCTGATGGCGATGATGGTGATTCTAACTCGCTAGACTCGTTTAGCCTTTGGGGTTTCTCGGGTCTGGTATATATATATATATATATATATATATATATATAATTATATGAATGATACGAGAGACGGGAATATGAAGTGAGGTATATGATTAGATTCACAATGATGGAAGGATAGTCCTTATATATAAATATCTAGATATGGAATATATTTCCACTGCATACAAATGAAGTTGATTGCTTGAGATATTATTAATATATGTTGGGGTGTGGGACTAGGCTCACTGAGTAAACTAGTTAATCATGACTCATTTGTGATGCAGGTAACCAATAGGCGGGAGACCTTACTCTAGGACGGAAAGGAACATCATTAGCCAGCGGTAGTTTTATTATCCTTGCAAAGTCGTTTTGATATTTCTTATGTATAAGATTTATTGACCGAAAACCTCGAGGTTAATTTATAACAAATTTTGTAAGAGGCTTTTATTTAAATGAAGAATGTTTTTTTTAAGTACGGGTTCCATATGATATTAGTCCTTGTCCGGACGAACTAACTATTGGGTATTGCTTCTTCGGGTTGAAAGCCTAGAGTGATATCTGATAGGAGTGTTGGTGTTCTTTGGTTGTTGATCTAAGGCGATTGGAAGTATTCTGAGAACCTCAGATCGATCATCGAGGAACATCGACCATGTCATTTCTGGTCATCTACGATCGGGGGTGTCCCAAAGGTGGTATCAGAGCATGGTTATACGATGCTAGAATGGGACTTGTTTCAAATGTTTTTCGAGTCAAAATGAGTCACAAGGGTAACTAGGATATGCTGGCTTGTTCCTTTATTTTAGGATAGACAGTCATGGGTAGTTACCTAACCGTGATCTTTCATAGCAGAAGCACCGAGACAAGATTGAACGGGTGGACTGACCGTGACCTTGTCCTAACTAGACAAGCCATAGGCTGATCCATAAGGATCGGTCCTAACCTGTCCCGAAAGACACTGTTTGGAACATGCACCCTTTGGCCAATCATGCCTCTTGGTCCTCGTACCTTTTGATGTTCGTAACCTTTGGTATCTCGTACCTTTTGGTCACTGACACCCTTTGGCAACTCACAACCTTTGGACACTCATGACTCTTGACAACTCGTGCCCTTTGGGTCATTCCCAACCGTTTGTCCTAACCGCCTAGTCTTGGTGCGATCGGATCATCCGACTAACCGACCCGTGTCTAGGCTAGCGGTTTGATTATGTTCGGCCAAAACCTAGGGACGTGTCCCTTGGACTCAACCAACAAAACCTTTCGTGTTTAACCAGAGAGAAGAGAAGAGAAACGAATTGAAAAAGATAAGGAGAGCCGGATGGGACTTAGGAACCGAGCAGAGCCGCGGTGCCTACGTCCTGTGGATTAAGGCTTTAGGTATGCTGTCATGTTCGTTCTAATGGGTGACCGTTTGGAGATGTCTCAACAGTACTGGCACCTTATGAGAAATCCATAATCAACAGAATCCTGTGGAGTGTTCGAGTGATTTTGGCCCATGTGGGTGTCCGTCAGCACACACAGGACATCCGTGGCTGTCCGTTAGCACACACAGGACGTCCGTGGCTGTCCGTCAGCACACACTGGACGTCTGTGGCTGTCTGTGTGTGTCCGTGTGTGTCTGTGTGTGTCCGTCAGCACACACAAGACATCTATGGCTCTCCATCAGCAAACACAGAACGTCTGTGGCTGTCCATCAGCACACATATCAGCACGCTAGTCCTTGGACTCAGGACGCTGGCCCTTCCCATGGACTGTTGGGTGATTTTGGCCCATGTGGGCTGTCTGTTCAGTAGACACAGGACATCCGTGGGTGTCCGTCAGCACAGACAGGACGTCTGTGTGTGTACATCAGTGCACACAAGACGTCCGTGGCATTCTGTGGCTGTCCGTGTGTGTCCGTCAGCACACACATGACGTCCGTGGCCGTCCAGAAGTACATATATCAGCACGTTGGTCCTTGGACTCAGCACGCTGACCCTTCCCGTGGACTGTTCAGGTGATTTTGGCCCATGTGGGCTGTCTGTTCAGTACACACAGGACGTCCGTGGGTGGCTGCCAGCACACACAGGACGTCCGTGGCTATCCGTGTGAGTCCGTGTGTGTCCGTCTGTGTCCGTCAGCACACACAGGACGTCTGTGGCTGTCCATCAATACACATATCATCACGTTGGTCCTTTGACTCAGCACGCTGGCCCTTCCCGTGGACTGTTTGGGTGATTTTGGCCCACGTGGGCTGTCTGTTCAGTACACACAGGACGTCCGTGGGTGTCTGCCAGCATACACAGGACGTCTGTGGCTGTCCGTCAGCACACACAGGACGTCTGTGGCTGTCCGTCAGCACACACAGGACATCTGTGGCTGTCCGTGTATGTTCGGGTGTGTCCGTGTGTGTCATTCAGCACACACAGGACATCCATGGCTGCCCATCAGTACACATATCAGCACGTTGGTCCTTGGACTCAGCACGCTAACCCCTTCCGTGGACTGTTCGGGTGATTTTGGCCCACGTGGGCTGTCTGTTCAGTACACACAGGACGTCCGTGGGTGTCCGCCAGCACACACAGGATGTCCGTGGCTGTCCGTGTGAGTCCGTGTGTGTCCGTCAGCACACATATGACGTCTGTGGCTTTCCATCAATACGCATATCATCACGTTGGTCCTTTGACTCAGCACGCTGACTCTTCCCGTGGACTGTTTGGGTGATTTTGGCCCACGTGAGCTGTCTGTTCAGTACACACAGGACGTCTGTGGGTGTCTGCCAGCACACACAGGATGTCTGTGGCTGTCCGTCAGCACACACAGCACGTCCGTGGCTGTCCGTCAGCACACACAGGACGTCCGTGTGTTTCCGTCAGTACACAGAGGACGTCAGTGTAAGTCCGTGTGTGTCTGTCAGCACACACAGAACGCCCGTGGCTTCCATCAATACACATATCATCACGCTGGTCCTAGGACTCAGCACGCTGGCCCTAGGACTCAGCACGCTGGCCCTAGGACTCAGCACGCTGGCCCTTCCCGTGGACTGTTTGGGTGATTTTCCCCACGTGGGCTGTCTGTTCAGTACACACAGGACGTCCGTGGGTGTCCGCCAGCACACACAGGACGTCCACGGGTGTCCGTCAGCACACACAGGACATCCGTGGGTGTTCGTCAGCACACACATGACATCTGTGGCTGTCTGTGTGTATCCGTGTGTGTCCGTCAGCACACATAGGAAGTCCGTGGATGTCCATGAGTACACATATCAGCACGTTGGTCCTTGGACTCAGCACTCTGACCCTTCCCGTGGACTGTTCGGGTGATTTTGGCCCACGTGGGCTGTCTGTTCAGTACACACAGGACGTCAGTGGGTGTCCGCCAGCACACACACAGGACGTCCGTGGCTGTCCGTGTGTGTACGTGTGTGTCCGTCTGTGTCCGTCAGCACACAAAGGACATCCGTGGTTGTCCATCAGTACACATATCAGCACGTTGGTCGTTGGACTCAGCACGCTGGCCCTTCCCGTGGACTGTTTGGGTGATTTTGGCCCACGTGGGCTGTCTGTTCAGTACACACAGGACATCTGTGGGTGTCCGCCAGCACACACAGGACGTCCGTGGCTGTCTGTGGCTTATATTCCATAACCGAACAGCGATGTAGAAAGCGTAGCCGTCAACAATGGCTTAGAAATAACATAAATAGGGTTTCTGGTCGTCCAAGGGCATTTTGGTAATTTGTGGCTTCTGAGCTTCACGCAGTCATAAAATATACAAGGCCACGATCTGGGATCTCCATCGATCGACGTGCAGAGTGCTGCATCGATTGACGCGGCTTCCTCTTCTCGGCAGCTTCCTCTCGCGAGGCAGACTAACCACTCTTCAGTAAAACGGGCATAACTTCTGCTACAGGATGCTGTTGACCTGAAACCGGTGGCATTGGAAAGCTAACTCAAATCTCTATCTTGTGTCAAAATATGGGCTCAATATAACGGTCGGAAGGTCTCCATCCATAGCTAAACATCTGACGCGTCTGTGCAACTCTGCAGCTCCAAAGGCTCCAAAAGACTCCAAATCACCATATTTCTCCTAAACGTCCCTGAACCTGTAAATACTCTAAATAGACTCCAAAACATAATAATTTTATCTTAAAACACTTTAAAACACTTATAGATAATGATTAAAAATGAGTAAAATATATGGTCAATCAACTCCCCCAGACTTACCCTTTTGCTTGTCCTCAAGCAAAACAGACGGCCAGTCTCTCTGAAAGAGGTTTTGAAAACAGCAGGGACTCACATGATTTAAAACTTAGAATCATCGCCTCTACAATATTGCAGTCCACATCTAAGAAGTCCTAATCACAGAAGCACATTATACAATATCCTAGCTTAGCAACCAAATTCACCTAACCAACTTCTTAGCAAATCATGTCTGACATTCCCCTCTACCAACCTCATTTCTTAACATAAATAAATGTGTATGCTTTACCTTGGGAGTATCGATCACAAGACACATGGACTCTTACCCCAACATGTATCTGAGTAAACAGGTAGTCTTGTTCTGGTTTCTTTTACTCTATATCTCCCTTCTCTGAATCCTTTTTATCTCAATTCCAATGAACAAAGATGCTGATGCAGTTCATCTTATTCACCTTCTTTTTCGATTTTTTTTGTTATTATTATTTTTTTTCTTTTCTTGACAAAGTGTAGGCGAATAGTGGGATCATCGGTAATGTACCTACCCCTCGCTTCCAACAATGTGTGATCATTCTATTAGAGTAGAATAATGGGGTCATCGGTAATGTACCTACTCCTCTAAACTGCAAGAAATCATCTCAATCTTTTATTTTATTTTATTAGGATGCCAAAGGGAGGAGAGAAGGAAACCAAAATCACTCAGACTTTTACTTTTCAGACCTGAAGGAGGAATCCGATCCAGTGTATACCAAGCCCCAAGACAAGCAGTTAAGTCAAATTAGGTTGGAGGTCAGCTTCGGTTCCTTCAAACACTCTCAGCAAGTGCAAACATAGTTGACATGTTGATCCACTTTAGTACTATCTGCAATCAGTAAGTCTAGAATGGTGCTAAAGAGTGGTTAGATAACAAGTATGAATCTAATAAGTTCATTATCCCCTTCTTGACTCAATAAAAACAGATTTGAAAATATTTTAAATAAGACTCATAAAGGTAACACAGTCGGTGGTAAGGTGAAAATCATAAAGTAGTGTACAAAATTTAATAAGTAAGAACGATAACATGCTCAGTATCGATCGATACAATGAAGTGACAATCGATCGTTGTTGATGAAGCTTGTCCATTGATAGTGACATGGTCTCATCGGTCGATGGCTAGAGCAATCATTCGACACAATGAAGAGATAATCGATTGTTGGATATGAAGCGCTGTCGATCGATATCGAGCTGGTGTCATCGGTCGATGTGCTGAGCAATCGTCTACTCTGATCTGTTTTTTTTTTTTTTTTTTTTAGAAAAACTAACTAAAACACAATATTAGTAGAACCTCCCCGAGACTTAGATAACACTATAATGGTGTTATCCAGTCGGAGATTGGTGTAAATATATCATAAGTACTCAATTTAACAAGTTAGAACGATATACCTGACCAGAACGGATGTCGATCGATGTAAACGTGTTAAGTGAATATTGATGTGAATATTGACCAACACAGTTAAGTGGCGATCGATACCCTTGATACTCTGTCGATCGATGTTAGCTAGCCATCGTCGATTTCTATGGAAACTCGTCTTCCTCGGATCTTTTCGTTGTACCTAACATAAATAAAACACTAAAAGTCTAAAAGTTAGTAATATATAACTAATAAAACCAATTAACTAATTTTTTTTTATTTATTTATTTTATTTATTTTTTATTTTTACCTGAAATCATTAGAAAACAAGAAAAATCAGTAATAAATGAAAATTAAACCATATTTAAAACAAACCGAACAGTGGGTTGCCTCCCACTCAGCGCTTATTTTTAGTCATTAGCTTGACTTCTGGAGATCTGATTAAGTCCGCATAAGAATGAGAACTTGCTCCAAATCAAGTCTCAATGTCTACTCTTTGAAGCTTTATCATTCGTGTGTGAAAGCTTCCTCCATATACCCTTCTCCTTTGTCTATCATTTCAGCAATAAGGAGTGCTTTGAGCTTTGCAAAAGGGTGTGAGAAGCATCTGCTGCGCACTCTGGGTTTTCTGACACTATCTGAGAAGTGGGGAATCGATGACAACTGAGGATCTCCCTTGATCCTTTTCCTCTTCTTCCAATTCCGCCTCTTCTTTCCCCAAGACTTGTCTGAATGCGTGGTGGTATCTCCATAAAAAATATTTCCACACAATTCATACTTATTCTGCTCTGATTCGCGTATGGTGTCCGTGGCTGACATCTGGTTAAGCGTAGCCGTCAACAATGGACGAAAGGTACAAAAGATATGCCAACAGGAAGAGAAAGGAGGTGATCTTTGAGGAGGGTGATCTTGTTTGGGTTCACTTGAGGAAGGAACGGTTTCCAGAAGAAAGAAAGTCTAAACTTATGCCTCGAGTCGATGGTCCATTTCAGATCCTTAGAAAGATCAATGACAATGCCTATCAGCTTGATTTGCAAGGTAAGTATGATATTTCTTCAAGCTTTAACGTGTCTGATCTTTCTCCTTTTCTTGTAGAGGATCCAGATTTGTGGACAAATCCTTTTAAAAAAGGAGGGAATGATGTGCCCCAGTCTATGGACCAGACCGATCAGAACGTTCCAGACGTCCCAGCTGAGGTTCATCCTACCGATCAGATCAGACAGATCCACAGGGACGTCTATCGGCTCGACCCGCGAACGTCCGGATTGGAGCTTCGTCCAGATCCTCGACCAGATGCACGAACTGACCGAACTGAAGCCCGTCTCTCCCGGCCAACTCGACAAGCCAAGACTGATAGCCAAGCCAGACTTGACTTGGATCATGCCAGACTTGAGAAGGATCATGCCAGACTTGAGAATGATCATGCCAGACTTGAGAAAGATCATGCCAGACTTGAGAAAGATCATGCCAGACTTGAGAAAGATCATGAGGTTTCACACAATGATCGAGACTTCTCTCTTTTAGCTCGATTGGCTCGTACCGCATGTACCGACGACCGTGCTGATAATCTCTCTACCTTGTTCGATCCAATCATGGACTTTTCCTTTGGACATTTCTCTAAGGCAAGGATCCTTAAGCTATCAGAAGACTTGGGTTTTGTTGGAATGCAACTTGTCCGATCAGAACGCCCCGCGGCCTTAGCCGAACGTCCTGCGGCCCTTGCTGATCGTCCCGCCAATGTGACTGTCCTTACCGCCTTGGACTTAGCCGGTTCAGATGCATCTGGATGGAAGCCGATCAGTCACATTAATTAAATCTTGTCTTTATTTTCGTTTAATGACTAGATCTAGATCTAGATCTAGATCTACTTTTCATTTTATTCCTAGATCTACAAAACTCTATAAGTATGAAACTTTTTTCATTTGAATAATCAGAAAATCGTTTTTGTCTAAAGTTTGAGTTAAACTCTTTGTTCTTCGTTTAGAACTTGTTCTTATTTTCTTGGTGAGTCATATCCAAGTAAACACTTCCTCAAATCGTTGGTCTTGTGAGTCATATCAAGCAACGACGAGAGATTCTTCATTTGGTGGACTTGTGAGTCATATCAGGCACCATCTGAAGTTGGGAATATCAAAGGCCATTCCGCAACCTTCGTGCGACCCTTCAATCCATCCAGTTCTCCATCTGGAGTTCATATCCAAATCTGATCCATTCGAGTGAGCCGATCTTAGGGTCCTTCACCACGTGGCCAAAATCACCTGAAAAGTGCACGAGAAGGGCCAGCGTGCTGAGTCCAAGGACCAGCGTGCTGATATGTGTACTGATGGACTGCCACGGACATCATGTGTGTGCTGACAGACACACGCGGACACACACGGACACACACGGACAGCAACGGACGTCCTTTGTTTGCTAATATGTGAACTGAGGGACAGCCACAAACGTTCTGTGTGTGCTGACGGACAGCCACGGACGTCCTGTGTGTGCTGACGGACACACACGGACGTCCTGTGTGTACTGAACAGACAGCCAACGTGGGCCAAAATCATCAGAACAGTTCACGGGAAGGGCCAGCGTGCTGGGTCCAAGGACCAGTGTGCTGATATGTGTACTGATGGACAGCCAGGGAGGTCATGTGTGTGCTGATGGACAAACACAGACTCACACGGACAGCCACGGATGTCCTGTGTGTGCTGGCGGACACCCACGGACATCCTGTGTGTACTGAACAGACAGCCCACGTGGGCCAAAATCATCCGAACACTCCACGGGCAGGGTCATCGTGCTGAGTCCAAGGACCAACGTGCTGATATGTGAACTGCTGGACAGTCACAGACGTCCTGTGTGTACTGACGGACACACACGGACACACACGGACAGCCACAGATGTGACACCCCCGATCGTAGATGACCGGAAATGACACGGTCGATGTTCCTTGATTGTCGATCTGAGGTTCTCAGAATACTTCCGATCGCCTTAGACCAACAACCAAAGAACACCAACGCTCCTATCGGATATAACTCTAGGCTTTTCAACCCGACAAAGCAATACCCGATAGTTAGTTCATCCAGACTAGGACTAATATCAGATGGAACCCGTACTTAAAAAAAACATTCTTTATCTATCAATCAAATGCATCTTACAAAATTTGTTGTAAATTAACCTCGAGGTTTTCAGTCAACAAATCTTATACATAAGATATATCAAAATGACTTTGCAAGGATAATAAAACTACTGCTGGCTAATGCTGTTCCTTCCCGTCCTAGAGTAAGGTCTCCCGCCTATTGGTTACCTGCATCACAAATGAGTCATGAGTAACTAGTTTACTCAGTGAGCCTAGTCCCGCACCCCAACATATATTAATAATATCTAAAGCAATCAACTTCATTTGTATGCAGTAGAAATATATTCCATATCTGGATATTTATATATAAGGAATATTCTTCCATCATTGTGAATCTAATCATATACCTCACATCCTATTCCCGTCTCTCATATCATTAATATAATCATATTTATATATATATATATATATATAAATATATATATACCAGTAGCTATGGAAGCTTAACAAATCAGTCCACTTGTTCCAAACAAAACATCTCTGAACTAGTAGTTATGGCTTACCGATTTCCTCAAGCTTTAAGATGAACTTGGTTGATATAAACTTCAATCTGAACACACGTCTAACCTGATCAGGAAAAGCTACCCATGATAGGTTCAAGATCAGAAACAGACCAAAACGTTTTGATTACCTAACAAGAACTGAAGCTCAAGCAAAACTGATCACATCAAACCCATATGTTCTTACCGATAAAATCAAAGGCTAAAGAACTTGGGTGATTCTAAACTCTTGGACACCAAACCTTCAGCTCTTAACCACACCAGAACACACTGATTAAAGTCACAGGATGGTGAGAAAGGTTCATCCATGATCAATTCTCTTCTCTGAATTTGTTTTCTGAATTTTTCAACTAGTTTTTCTCACAGATTTTTCTCTCTTCTTTCTCTCTTTCTCTCTGAATTTTTCTCTGGTTTTTCTTGCAGTAACAGGACGTCCAGAGGAGAGAAGAGGGTATTTTATATCATAAGGAGTTGCTTCAGATGAGGGTTTGCTCCCACAAAAGACAAAGCTGAGGTTACACAGCTGATGACATGCTTCAGCACACCAAGCAGCACAAGCAGCTGAACATTTCCCTTCCATGAAGAAAGATACAAGCAGCTGAAGCAAACAGCTTGTGACCAGCATGTGACTTCTAATGAGCAATCAGGTAAGTAGGTAGGTGCATGTCATGTGACCTAATTACTGAGGAAGCAAGTAGGCTAGAAGGTGGAAGACATGTGACTGTTCAGAAATAATTTTCAGAGTTTTGTCGATATTTTTCGGACTGTTTCGACTAAATATTTTTCATCGTTCGAATCTCGTCCTGCTCTGAATAAACTCGCCCAGCATGAATAAAAATCGACAATAATAATTAACACTCGACCAGAACCATCAAGAGATCGTTTTTCGACCAAAAGACACCCCCGTAGAGATTAATTCACTGTGTCGATTTTTATTTAAATTCTGATCGATCAATCTTCAAACTGATCTTAAAGAATTTTCTCGACCAAAATTATATCTGCTCGTGAGGGTTATTACATCCTTCCCCCCTCAAAAGAATTCGTCCCCGAATTCTAAAAACGTAGTTGTACACTCTTTACTGAACAGTCTCTGAAAGGAGTTCTGGATATTAGCTCTTACCTTATCTTAATCTTCCCATATCAAAACAACTCATGGTCGATCCCTTGATTACCCCAACCGATCATTTCTTTCCTGAGCAGCCACTTTCAAGATAACCAAATTCTTTACTCTGCACAACTCTTGTCAACTGCGGTCTGCATACTTTTTCTAACAATCTTGTATCTGTAGACTATCACTTCTCAACCTTTTCTATCTGACTTTCTCCCATAACAGCAACATGAAATTTGGAACGTTAGGTGATGTGCCATACGTGAAAGTAACATCTCCAGTCTGGTCAATGTTAACTTGATTAACCGTGCAACAATCAAACAAGAACATGCACGATCAATCACACAGACATGATTCGGACCAGGGGTGCTACTCTCAAATACGCACACTCACCCTTTCCAAGAATGATTTCACTTACTGTATTCTTTACACTTCTGATCTATCTGAGACCCTCTTTATAATCTTCTAACTACTACTAGAACTCGGCAAGAACTACTTGGTGAGATCCCTACGCTATTGCAGTAAATCCAGGTTCAACAAGAATAGTGAACATGTTACTTTTAGATGTCAACCATCATTTCAATTCCTTAACCACATCTTCATCTTTCTTGATTATCAGACTGTCTTCTACTCTGCACCTTTTCATCTTTTACAATTTAAACAGTCAAGTTACTAGAGTACCCTTCTTCACCTTTTTCCCAAAAGGTTTTCAACTTGCCAAACTGTTATGAGCGATGCTCAAACACTTGGTAGAGTATCATTGTAGGCCAACAGTGACGAGTCTTCTTCCTAATACTTCTTTCCTCGACATCCTAATTGAGCTCGGTAACTGGATAGCAAATCTCACTCTAGATAGAAACACACCGCTCTAACGGAAGTACTATGGAATGGGGAAAGGCATACCACAAATTTTAACTGGCAGCCAGTACTTCCAAGAATAAGAACGGGTACTTGAATTCACTAAAGTGAATCTACTTACAGCTATGACAATACTCGGGAACTACAACTACTTTTGGTTCCCGAATCAAACACAATATGGACGGATAATTCTATCCATGGGCAAGGTCTCTTACGACACCTTGATCACAATTCACATTTTTTTTTAATTTCAATCATTCATAAAATTTTAAAAATGCACACAACACACAATGGGATAAGAAACAAAGCTGTGATTGGACCTTTCAGGGGTTTTGACGGTCCAGTCAACCATAAAGTGTAGGCTCTACCCAAATAGCCTAACACTTGGATGTGGACTAACGGTAAGGAAAAGCAAACAAGTTCAACAAGTGTTATATTAGGTATAGGTAAGGTAGATCGGGTAACTTCATGAGGAAGGGTAACCTAAAATTCTCACTCTTCACAAGAACCACCAAAGCGAGAATGATGCAAATGTTCCAGGATGTCCCAAACTTTGACAATCACAACCATTCTGTCCTTGCTAGTCACAACCATAACGGCTCAAGGTCCTCTATCTTGATCTGATGAAATGTACACCCAAAATCATCCCCAACGACTTACTTAACTCACTTCTTGAAACTGACCTTTGATCTGCAGCGGTTGGAAAATAAACGGTCTGCATGACTTGGTTAACTTCTTCAGCAATAATAGCTTCTTTAACATTCACGTCATACTCTAACATCTCCTCGAATCTTTGAAACTCCATGGTCTTTTATCTACTCCAAAATTCTTGGCTAAGTTCCCAAAGATTTTCTGTGTGATCTTTGGCTTATTCTCCAAATCATAATCGATGAATCAAATTCACTCGACCACATATCTCAATGCTAAAATTGTTGTATATGATTAACTTAACCTGAACCTCCTGGCGGAAACATCCCACTGTACCAACTCCGTAAACTGAATCTTCAATCGGTCCCATATCTTGTGTAGAAAATTCAACTTCTTGAACTCTTGAAATCTGTCCAACTCGATCTCAACTCCTTGAAGTAATTCTTGACTCCTGAGTAACAACTCATAGCGTTCATCTCCAAATAGCTTGCTGCCAAATCCTTCTTGTAATTCTCTGAACAGCGCCCACGTCAATATTCTGCTCTGAGTGTTGACTTCCAAATCTGCCTCAAACCAAAGTATACCTCGAACGGTTTAGTCCTTCTTCGGTATCTTATGGTCCCAACTGCTTCTTCTTTGCATCATAAGCTTCATGATGTCTAATTGCAAACAAAATGCTTCATGTGCTTCTACCATCTTGTAATAAAGTCGAGCTATCAATTCTAAGCTTAAAACAAATGATGAACAATTCAGGATTGTACGGCTCTAGTCCTGGTACGGCTCATCATAAGATTGATATTGATAACACAAGAGTCCGGAGATGTATTCGATGTATCAATTATGTACCATATATCTCTCTAAAGAATTGGCATCCCCACTAAAACTCAAAAGAACGGCAGGAAGGCATGACGTTACTGACTCCTAAAACGACGATAGTGAACCCGGCCATGAGGGTAGAAAACTCGAGCATGATGATAGCAACATCGATACGTACGGTCCACCCGTTCAAGCTTGTCTTGGTGATTCTCCTATGAAAGATCACTGTTAGGTAACTACCCATGACTATCTATCCTAAAATGAAGGAACAAGCCAGCATATCCTAGTTATCCTTGCGACTCATTTTGACTCGAAAAACATTTGAAACAAGTCCCATTCTAGCATCGTATAACCATGTTCTGATACCACCTTTGTGACACCCCCGATCGTAGATGACCGGAAATGACACAGTCGATGTTCCTCGATTGTCGATCTGAGGTTCTCAGAATACTTCCGATCGCCTTAGACCAACAACCAAAGAACCCCAACGCTCCTATCGGATATAACTCTAGGCTTTTCAACCCGACAAAGCAATACCCGATAGTTAGTTCGTCCAGACAAGGACTAATATCATATGGAACCCGTACTTAAAAAAAAAACATTTTTTATCTATCAATCAAATGCATCTTACAAAATTTGTTATAAATTAACCTCGATGTTTTCGGTCAACAAATCTTATACATAAGATATATCAAAATGACTTTGCAAGGATATTAAAACTACTGCTGGCTAATGCTGTTCCTTCCCGTCCTAGAGTAAGGTCTCCCGCCTATTGGTTACCTGCATCACAAATGAGTCATGAGTAACTAGTTTACTCAGTGAGCCTAGTCCCGCACCCCAACATATATTTATAATATCTAAAGCAATCAACTTCATTTGTATGCAGTGGAAATATATTCCATATCTGGATATTTATATATAAGGAATATTCTTCCATCATTGTGAATCTAATCATATACCTCACTTCCTACTCCCGTCTCTCATATCATTAATATAATCATATTTCTATATATATATATATATATACCAGTAGCTATGGAAGCTTAACAAATCAGTCCACTTGTTCCAAACAAAACATCTCTGAACTAGTAGCTATGCCTTACCGATTTCCTCAAGCTTTAAGATGAACTTGGTTGATATAAACTTCAATCTGAACACACGTCTAACCTGATCAGGACAAGCTACCCATGATAGGTTCAAGATCAGAAACAGACCAAAACGTTTTGATTACCTAACAAGAACTGAAGCTCAAGCAAAACTGATCTCATCAAACCCATATGTTCTTACCGATAAAATCAAAGGCTAAAGAACTTGGGTGATTCTAAACTCTTGGACACCAAACCTTCAGCTCTTAACCACACCAGAACACACTGATTAAAGTCACAGGATGGTGAGAAAGGTTCATCCATGATCAATTCTCTTCTCTGAATTTGTTTTCTGAATTTTTCAACTAGTTTTTCTTACAGATTTTTCTCTCTTCTTTCTCTCTTTCTCTCTGAATTTTTCTCTGGTTTTTCTTGCAGTAACAGGACGTCCAGAGGAGAGAAGAGGGTATTTTATATCATAAGGAGTTGCTTCAGATGAGGGCTTGCTCCCACAAAAGACAAAGCTGAGGTTAGACAGCTGGTGACATGCTTCAGCACACCAAGCAGCACAAGCAGCTGAACATTTCCCTTCCATGAAGAAAGATACAGGCAGCTGAAGCAAACAGCTTGTGACCAGCATGTGACTTCTAATGAGCAAGCAGGTAAGGAAGTAGGTGCATGTCATGTGACCTAATTACTGAGGAAGCAACTAGGCTAGAAGGTGCAAGACATGTGACTGTTCAGAAATAATTTTCAGAGTTTTACCGATATTTTTCGGACTGTTTTGACTAAATATTTTTCATCATTCGAATCTCGTCCTGCTCTGAATAAACTTGCCCAGCATGAATAATAATCGACAATAATAATTAACACTCGACCAGAACCATCAAGAGATGGTTTTTCGACCAAAAGACAGCCCCGTCGAGATTAATTCACCGTGTCGATTTTTATTTAAATTCTGATCGATCAATCTTCAAACTGATCTTAAAGAATTTTCTCGACCAAAATTATATCTGCTCGTGAGGGTTATTACAACGGACGTCCTGTGTGTGCTGACAGACACACACGGACATCCTGTGTGTGCTGACGAACACCCACGGACGTCCTGTGTGTACTGACGGACACCCACAGACGTCGTGTGTGTACTGAACAGACAGCCTACGTGGGTTCGTAGGTCAGCCACGGATGTATCAGCATGTCTGGTTGATATTTCAACGTGCTGCATGGCTTATAAATCTCATTAGATCCTAAGTCATGGATCTGTGGGTGTCCGTCCTGTGTGTGCTTGATTCAGAGAATTCGAGAAGAACAACTTAAGGACGAGAAGTTACTGAAGATCGCTGAGGAACTCAGAGGACAAGGCAGGCCAAATAATGCCGGATACTACTTGGCGGAGGATGGAACCTTGCTAATTAATGGGAGGTTCACGGTTCCTAAAGGACAAGGGCTGAGAGATGAGATACTAAGGATTGCACATCATTCTTTACTCAGTATCCATCCTGGAAGTTCGAAGATGTACCGAGACGTGAGAAGATAATATCATTGGCCGGGCATTAAGAGATCAGTAGCACAATGGGTTGCTCAGTGTGCAACTTGTCAACAAGTCAAGGTGGAACATCAAGTTCCAGGAGGATTGTTGCAGAGTCTTCCGATACCTCAATGGAAATGGGACTCTATTTCCATGGATTTCATCACCGGATTACCTACTGCTCCAGGTAGATCGAACAACTCGATATGGGTGATTGTGGATAGGTTAACCAAGGTCACACACTTGTTGCCTATGCGGGACACTGATAAAGTTGAAGTTTTGGCCGAGCTGTACATCGACCAAATCGTGAAGTTACATGGTGTACCCTCAGACATCATCTCAGATCGCGATCCAAGGTTCACGGCATCATTCTGGGAAGCACTGCAAGAAGCCTTGGGAACTAAACTGTACAGAAGCACGGCGTTCCATCCAGAAACAGATGGCCAAACGGAAAGGACCATTCGGACCATCAAGGACATGCTGCGGATGTGTATTCTCGATTGGGCAGGAACTTGGGAGAAGCATTTACCGTTGGTTGAGTTCTCGTATAACAACAGTCATCATTCGAGCATAGGGATGTCACCTTATGAAGCATTATACGGAAGGCCATGCAAAACGCCTATGTGTTGGACAGAAGTGGGCGAAAGAAGAATGTTTGGGTCACCTATTGTTCAGGAGACCATGATTAAACTGGAGACGATTCAGGCCAACATGAAGAAGGCTCAGGACCGTCAGAAAAAGTACACAGACCAGTCAAGAAGAGAAGTAACTTTTGAGATAGGATATTGGGTCTATTTGAAGGTTACTGCACAGAAAGGGAAGGACAGATTTGGCAAGGTCGGAAAACTTGCGGTCAGGTTCATTGGTCCGTACAAGATCATCGGGAAAGTTGGTGAGGTAGCTTACCGATTGGATCTGCCAGCGGATATGCATCTACATCCAGTATTCCATGTTTTCATGCTTCGGTAACATATACGGGATCCAAGTGCCGTTGAGCCCGAGAGAATCGAGGAGTTGGAGACAAACCTTACGTATCCGGAAGGACCAATCAGATTAGGAGAACGTCGTATTCGGAAGCTCAAAAATCGTGAGATTGCTCAAGTACAAGTGTTCCGGGGAAGACAAAACAGGATTCATGTTACTTGGGAGGATGAAGCGAGATTAAAAACTGATCACCCGGAATTTTTCCGAGAGGACGTTGTAATGGAAAAAGGAGGCCCCTCAGAGCCTTAGAATTCGAGGACGAATTCAGTTAACGGGGGGAGAATGTAGAAACCTTAAAAAAAAAGATAATGGTCGAGTATCTTTTGGGTGGTCGAGTCGCGGACGATCAGATTGTTCTTGTCTAAACCATGAGTCAAGTATGCCACTAGACAATGGTTAGACAATGTGGTAGATTGATTCAAAGGAGGTTTGAAGAATGACACTTTTGGAAGCACAATAGGAAGATCAGAAATTGGGCGAAAAACCCTAAATTTCGGTATTACAAAAATTTTCGAAGAAGCCGACAGCTCGGTAAATATTTTTCCTCAAGATCAGAATCCCAGTAGGGTTTATTAAAAATACTCAGGTCATCAGAATGGGCGTAGAAAAATATTTGTGATTGATCGCGGGACGAAAATTCACCGGAAAGGCCAAAATCGGCCGAATCGACCGAGAAGCTCGAGGTGGCTTGATGTGTATGTGTTCAGGACGTGGTGGCAGGCTCTTGAAAGTGTGTGTGTCAAGGGAAGCAGGAGGTGTTGCAGTACATGCAACCTGTACATGCAAGTAGACATGTGGAGCACGAGGTGGAACGGCCAAGCACGAGGTGTTGCAATGCATGCGACCAGCCATGTGTGAAATAGGGTGTCGACCTGCATGCACTTCAGTCATGCAGCAGGCCATATGGACGTGGGGTGTGTCATCCTGCATGAGACTGAGGCATGCAGCCAGCCATGTGGAGCACTAGGTGGAACGGCCAAGCACGAGGTGTCGCGATGCATGCGACCAGGCCATGCGGCCAGACATGTGGAGGACGTGTTGTCCGCTTGCATGTGAGGAGGCCATGAATCCAGACAGGTAGAGGGCGTGGTGTCCCTTTGCATGTGAGCAGGCCATGCTGAAGGACAAGTGGAGCACGAGGTGCCGCAGCGCATGCGTCCGGAGCCATGCGAAGCAACACACGGGCTGCCACACGGCTTGTTCCTGATTGGTTGCTGATTCCTATAAATAGGCAACGACCCCCTCTCATTTCAAACCATCCAGAACACATCAAACCTACTTCAAAACATAAAGAGAAAGCAAAGAAAGAAATATCGAGTTTCGATAGTTTTCGAGCGATTAAGGCAGTTTTCGAGAACAGTTACTCTACCGATTTTGAGTCAGCACTTGGAGAAGATTCTGTTCAAGCGAAGAGAGATCAGTTCTAGTGGAGACCAGTTCAAGTGAAGATCAGTCCAGACGTGGGTCTACTTGTGAAGGTCGGGAAAGGGTTCGGATCACAGAAGTCGGGTTTGGGGTCAAGGCCACGGTCAACCAAAAACTGTGAGTTATAATCAATTGATTGCTGAGTTGTTTTTATGCAGGATCCCGTTACTTGGAAGTTTTATCATGGCAGGACGCCAGGTCTAACTGAGTAACGGTTTGAGTAGTTAATAATTGAGGTTATGTTGATTAAGTTGATAGCATGCTTAGTTATTGCTTGAGAACCGTAGTAGCATGCTAATGGTTAGGTTGATTGGTTAGTTAGCGAATGCAGAATGCTTAGATGATATCGCTAAGTTGTGGATAGTTAGGTATTCTGGAATTAGTCTTTATGCTAGATTCTGGAATGTGGTTGATTGTGTTGTGATTATTACTTGAAACCTTGTGTTATTTTTACCGGGTTTAGTATTAATCGTATATTGGCCGATAACATTTGTGTAACCCACAATGCTAGGCATATTGGGGTGAGTTAGTGTTCCTTCAGACCTCGTACCCAGCGGGTTCAAGGAAACCCCTTATTCGCTGGATCGGGAAGACTCAGACGAACGGTGTCATGTACTATGGCTGAGTATTACACGACGGTGTAATGGGACAGTGACCCGAAGGACTGTGGGCTGTCGCGTGGTGACCCGAAGGACTGTGGGCCGCGGTCGGTTGAAAGTTCCTTCTTCCGGCCTTTGGGGTAGGGAGATAGGATATTGCCCATAGTGAAGGAGGAACCTAACGTCACTAGGGCCCGAGTTTGTTATATATATTATATCGTGTTTTGGGTTGTTAAACCCTGGTTTAAATCGAGTTTGAGTTTGGTGATAAGCTAGTAATTAGCGTAATGCTAGTTATCTTGCTATGGTTTACCGCTGCATATTTCGAATATTGCTTATTGTTATTAAATTGTGTTGTTAGGTGAACGACTCGCTTTAGATTTTTTGGGGTGGGATAGCGAGGGGTTGTATTTGTTAGTGGGGGATTGTAACTCGCTGAGTAATGCAAGATTACTCACTCCTCACTCGTTGTTGTTTTCAGGTGACCAGTAGTGAGCTCGTAGAAAGGGCGGGAGGCTAGGCTGGCTGGTGTAGATTTGCATCTTTTTGCTTAAGACGCTTTCAGACTATAAGTATGTACTTTCGCTTTCTTGGCATGCCACCACTTGTATAATATTTTGTGTATTGTAAACCAGATATTATATAAGATAAATAAAGCGAATGTTTTGTGAAACTGCCTTGTTGTTCTGATATTAGCTTGTCCGAGCTAACACGTCAGATTGGAGTACGGGTTGAGAAGCCTTAGGCTTTGGTCTGACGGGACGCGTTAGTGGGCGGCCTGGCCTAGTTACGAATTGCACTTTTTGTAACTTTGGCTGGATTGCCCGTTAACCCGTCTTGTAGCGCTCCTGAAATTTGGTAGACGGTCGGGCCGTCGGTCATGTTCTTGTTTGATTGTTGGCCGGTGGTTTGACCTATGCCTAGAACGGTTTTGGGGTGTTACAGGAAGGGCCAGCATGCTGAGTCCAAGGACCAGCGTGCTGATATGTGTACTGATGGACAGCCACAGACGTCATGTGTGTGCTGACGAACACACACAGACACACACGGACAGCCACAGACATCTTGTGTGTGCTGACGGACAGCCACGGACAGCCACAGACGTCCTGTGTGTGCTGGCGGACACCCACGGACGTCCTCTGTGTACAGAACAGACAGCCCACGTGGGCCAAAATCACCGAACAGTCCACCGGAAGGGTCAGCGTGCTGAGTCCAAGGACCAATGTGCTGATATGTGTACTGATTGACAGCCACGGACGTCCTGTGTGTGCTGACGGACACACACGAACAGCCATGGACGTCTTGTGTGTGCTGACAGACACACACGGACGTCCTGTGTGTGCTGACTGACACCCAGCGACGTCCTGTGTGTACTGCACAGATAGCCCACGTGGGCCAAAATCACCCGAACAGTCCACGGGAAGGGCCAGCGTGCTGAGTCCAAGGACCAGCGTGCTGAGTCGAAGGACCAGCGTGCTGATATGTGTACTGATGGACAGCCACAGACGTCCTGTGTGCGCTGACGGACACACACGGACACACCCGGACAACCAGAAAGGCCCTGTGTGTGATGACGGACAGCCACAGACAGCCACTGACGTCCTGTGTGTGCTGGTGGACACCCACGGACGTCATGTGTGCACTGAACAGAAAGACCACGTGGGCCAAAATCACCCGAACAGTCTACGGGAAGGGTTAGTGTGCTGAGTCCAAGGACCAACGTGCTGATATGTGAACTGATGGACAACCACAGACGTCCTGTGTGTGCTGACGGAGACACACGGACACACACGGACAAACACGGACACACACGAACAGCCACGGACGTCCTGTATGTGCTGACGGACACCCACGGACGTCCTGGGTGTACTGAACAGACAGCCCACGTGCGCCAAAATCACCCGAACAGTCCACGGGAAGGGTCAGCGTGCTGAGTCCAAAGACCAGCGTGCTGATATGTGTACTGATGGACAGCCACGGACGTCCTGTGTGTGCTGACGGACACACACGGACACACACGGACAGACACGGACAGACACAGACGTCCTGTGTGTACTGAACAGACAGCCCACGTGGGCCAAAATCACCCACAGTCCACGGGAACTGCCAGCGTGCTGAGTCCAAGAACCAACGTGCTAATATGTGTACTGATGGACAGCCATGGACGTATGGTGTGTGCTGACGGACACACACAGACAGCCACAGACGTCCTGTGTGTGCTGACGGACACACAGGGACGTCCTGTGTGTGCTGACGGACGTCCTGTGTGTACTGAACAGACAGCCCACGTGGGCCAAAATCACCCGAACAGTCCACGGGAAGGGCCAGCGTGCTGATTCCAAGGACCAGCGTGCTGATATGTGTACTGATGGACAGCCACGGACGTCCTGCGTGTGCTGACGGACACACACGGACAGCCACAGACGTCCTGTGTGTACTAAACAGACAGCCCATGTGGGCCAAAATCACCCAAACAGTCCACGGGAAGGGCCAGCGTGCTGAGTCCAAGGACCACCGTGCTGATATGTGTACTGATGGACAGCCACGGACGTCCTGTGTGTGCTGACAGACACACACGGACACACACAGATAGCCACAGACGTCCTGTGTGTGCTGACGGATACACAGGGACGTCCTGTGTGTGCTGATGGACACCCACGGACGTCCTGTGGGTGCTGACGGACACACACGGACACACACAGACAGCCACGGACGTCCTGTGTGTGCTGACGGACTCCCACGGACGTCTGTGGCTGTCCGTGTGTGTCCGTCAGCACACACAGGACATTCGTAGCTGTCCATCAGTACACATATCAGCACGTTGGTCCTTGGACTCAGCACGCTGACCCTTCCCGTGGACTGTTCGTTTGGCCCACGTGGGCTGTCTGTTCAGTACACAAATGACGTCCGTGGGTGTCCGTCAGCACACATATGACGTCCGTGTGTGTCCGTCAGCACACACAGGACGTCCGTGGCTGACTGTGTGTCCGTCAGCACACACAGGACGTTCGTGGCTGTCCATCAGTACACATATCAGCACATTGGTCCTTTGAGTCAGCACGCTGACCCTTCTCGTGGACATTTCGGGTGATTTTGGCCCACGTGGGCTGTCAGTTCAGTACACACAGGACGTCTGTGGGTGTCCGCCAGCACACACAGGACGTCCGTGTGTGTCCATCAGTACACATATCAGCACGCTGGCCCTTCCCGTGGACTGTTTGGGTGATTTTGGCCCACGTGGGCTGTTTGTTCAGTACACACAGGATGTTCGTGGGTGTTCGTCAGCACACACAGAACGTATGTGTGTGTCCGTCAGCACACACAGGACGTCCGTGGCTGTCTGTGTGTGTCCGTGTGTGTCCGTCAGCTCACACAGGACGTCCGTAGCTGTCCATCAGTACACATATCAGTAGGTTGGACATAATCACACATGCTTATATGTGAGTTTGTAGTGCAGATCCAGGGAAAGGATGCAATGAACTAATCACACATGCTGATATGATCGATCGGCATGAACAGTATCACACTCGGCCTGTTTGTGCTGACGGACACACACGAACGTCTTGTGTGTGCTGACGGACACCCACAGACGTCCTGTGTGTACTGATTAGACAGCCCACGTGGGCCAAAATCACCCGAACAGTCCACGGGAAGGGTCAGCGTGCTGAGTCTAAGGACCAACGTGCTGCTATGTGTACTGATGGACAGCCACATACGTCCTGTGTGTGCTAACGGACACACACGGACACAAACGGACAGCCATAGACGTCCTCTGTGTGCTGACGGACACCTTCGGACGTCTTGTGTGTGCTGATGGACACCCACGGACGTCCTATGTATACCGAACACACAGCCCACGTGGGCCAAAATCTCCCGAACAGTCGACGGGAAGGGCCAGCGTGCTGAGTCCAAGGACCAGCGTGCTGATATGTGTACTGATGGACAGCCACGGACGTCCTGTGTGTGCTGACGGACACACACGGACACACACGGACGTCCTGTGTGTGCTGACGGACACACACAGATGTCTTGTATTTGCTGACGGACAGCCACAGACAGCCACGAACGTACTTGTGTATGCTGGCAGACACCCAAAGACACACACAGACACACACAGACAGCCACGGACGTCTTGTGTGTGCTGACGGACAGCTACTGACATCTTGTGTGTGCTGACGGACAGCTACTGACGTCTTGTGTGTGCTGACGGACAGCCACAGACAGCCACAGATGTCCTGTGTGTGCTGGCAGACACTGACGGATGTCCTGTGTGTACTGAACAGACAGCCCACGTGTGCCAAAATTACCCAAACAGTCCACGGGAATGGCCAGCGTGCTGAGTCCAAGGACCAACGTGCTGATATGTGTACTGATGGACAGCCACAGACTTCTTGTGTGTGCAGACGAACACAGACAGACAAACACTAACACACACGGACAGCCACAGACGTCTTGTGTGTGCTGGCAGACACCCACGGACGTCCTGTGTGTACTGACCAGACAGCCCACGTGGGCTAAAATCACCCGAACAGTCCACGGGAAGGGTCAACGTGCTGAGTCAAGGACCAACGCTCTGATATGTGTACTGATGGACAGCCACAGACGTTCTGTGTGCTGATTGACACACACGGACAGCCCCGGACGTCCTGTGTGTGTTGACGGACACTCACGGACGTCTTGTATGTCCTGATGGACACCCACGGACGTCCTGTGTGTACTGAATAGACAGCCGACGTGGGCCAAAATCACCCGAACATTCCACGGGAAGGGTCAGCGTGCTGAGTCCAAGGACCAACGTGCTGATATGTGTACTGATGGACAGCCACAGACGTCATAAGTGTGCTGACGGACACACACAGACACACACGGACAGCCACAGACGCCTGTGTGTGCTGACGGACAGCCACAGACAGCCACAGATGTCCTATGTGTGCTGGCGGACACCCACGGACGCCATGTGTGTACTGAACAGATAGCCCACGTGGGCCAAAATCACCCAAACAGTCCACAGGAAGGGCCAGCATGCTGAGTCCAAGGACCAACGTGCTGATATGTGTACTGATGGACAGCCACAGACGTCCTGTGTGTGCTAACGGACACACACGGACACTCACGGACACACACGGACAGCCATAGACGTCCTCTGTGTGCTGACGGACACCCACGGACGTCATGTGTGTGTGACGGACACCCACAGACGTATTGTGTGTACTGAACACACAGCCCACGTGGGCCAAAATCACCCGAACAGTCCACGGGAAGGGCCAGCGCTGATATGTGTACTGATGGACAGCCACGGACGTCCTGTGTGTACTGACGGACACACACGGACACACACGGACGTTTTGTGTGTGCTGACAGACACACACGGACGTCTTGTATATTCTGATGGACAGCCACAGCAGCAACGAATATCCTTGTGTATGCTGGCGGACACCCACAGACACACACGGACACACACGGACAGCCACAGACGTCCTATGTGTGCTGACGGAGAGCTACGACGTCCTGTGTGTGCTGACAGACAGCCACGGACGGCCACAGATGTCCTGAGTGTGCTGGCGGACACCCACGGACGTCTTGTGTGTACTGAACAGACAGCCCACGTGTGCCAAAATCACACAACAGTCCACGGGAAGGGCCAGCGTGCTGAGTCCAAGGACCAACGTGCTGATATGTGTACAGATGGACAGCCACGGACGTCTTGTGTGTGCTGACGGACACAGAGAGACACACACTGACACACACGGACAGCCACAGACGTCTTGTGTGTGCTGGCAGTCACCCACGGACGTCCTGTGTGTAATGACCAGACTGCCCACGTGGGCCAAAATCACCCGAACAGTCCACGGGAAGGGTCAACGTGCTGAGTCCAAGGACCAACGTGCTAATATGTGTACTGATGGACAGCCACATACGTCCTGTGTGTGGTGACGGACACACATGGACAGCCCCGGACGTCCTGTTTGTGCTGACGGACACACAAGAACGTCTTATGTGTGCTGACGGACACCCACAGACGTCCTGTGTGTACTGATTAGACAGCCCACGTGGGCCAAAATCACCCGAACAGTCCACATGAAGGGTCAGCGTGCTGAGTCCAAGGACCAACGTGCTGATATGTGTACTGATGGACAGCCACAGACGTCCTGTGTGTGCTAACGGACACACACGGACACAAACGGACAGCCATAGACGTCCTCTGTGTGCTGACGGACACCTTCGGACGTCCTGTGTGTGCTGATGGACACCCACGGACGTCCTGTGTGTACCGAACACACAGCCCACGTGGGCCAAAATCACCCGAACAGTCCACGGGAAGGGCCAGTGTGCTGAGTCCAAGGACCAGCGTGCTGATATGTGTACTGATGGACAGCCACGGACGTCCTGTGTGTGTTGACGGACACACACGGACACACACGGACGTCCTGTGTGTGCTGACGGACACACACAGATGTCTTGTATGTGCTGACGGACAGCCACAGACAGCCACAAACGTACTTGTCTATGCTGGCGGACACCCAAAGACACACACAGACACACACAGACAGCCAAGGACGTCTTGTGTGTGCTGACGGACAGCTACTGACGTCTTGTGTGTGCTGACGGACAGCCACAGATGTCCTGTGTGTGCTGGCAGACACCGACAGATGTCCTCTGTGTACTGAACAGACAGCCCACGTGTGCCAAAATTACCCAAACAGTCCACGGGAAGGGCCAGCGTGCTGAGTCCAAGGACCAACGTGCTGATATGTGTACTGATGGACAGCCACGGACATCTTGTGTGTGCAGACGGACACAGACAGACACACACTAACACACACGGACAGCCACGGACGTCCTGTGTGTGCTGGCAGACACCCACAGACGTCCTGCGTGTACTGACCAGACAGCCCACGTGGGCTAAAATCCCCCGAACAGTCCACAGGAAGGGTCAACGTGCTGAGTCCAAGGACCAACGCTCTGATATGTGTACTGATGGACAGCCACAGACGTTCTGTGTGCTGACAGACACACACAGACACACACGGACAGCCCCGGACGTCCTGTGTGTGTTGATGGACACTGACGGACGTCTTGTGTGTCCTGATGGACACCCACAGACGTCCTGTGTGTACTGAATAGACAGCTGACGTGGGCCAAAATCACCCGAACATTCCACGGGAAGGGTCAGCGTGCTGAGTCCAAGGGCCAACGTGCTAATATGTGTACTGATGGACAGCCACATACGTCCTGTGTGTGGTGACGGACACACATGGACAGCCCCGGACGTCCTGTTTGTGCTGACGGACACACAAGAACGTCTTATGTGTGCTGACGGACACCCACAGATGTCCTGTGTGTACTGATTAGACAGCCCACGTGGGCCAAAATCACCCGAACAGTCCACAGGAAGGGTCAGCGTGCTGAGTCCAAGGACCAACGTGCTGATATGTGTACTGATGGACAGCCACAGACGTCCTGTGTGTGCTAACGGACACACACAGACACAAACGGACAGCCATCGACGTCCTCTGTGTGCTGACGGACACCTTCGGACGTCCTGTGTGTGCTGATGGACACCCACGGACGTCCTGTGTGTACCGAACACACAGCCCACGTGGGCCAAAATCAACCGAACAGTCCACGGGAAGGGCCAGTGTGCTGAGTCCAAGGACCAGCGTGCTGATATGTGTACTGATGGACAGCCACGGACGTCCTGTGTGTGTTGACGGACACACACGGACACACACGGACGTCCTGTGTGTGCTGACGGACACACACAGATGTCTTGTATGTGCTGACGGACAGCCACAGACAGCCACGAACGTACTTGTCTATGCTGGCGGACACCCAAAGACACACACAGACACACACAGACAGCCAAGGACGTCTTGTGTGTGCTGACGGACAGATACTGACGTCTTGTGTGTGCTGACGGACAGCCACGGACAGCCACAGATGTCCTGTGTGTGCTGGCAGACACCGACAGATGTCCTCTGTGTACTGAACAGACAGCCCACGTGTGCCAAAATTACCCAAACAGTCCACGGGAAGGGCCAGCGTGCTGAGTCCAAGGACCAACGTGCTGATATGTGTACTGATGGACAGCCACGGACTTCTTGTGTGTGCAGACGGACACAGACAGACACACACTAACACACACGGACAGCCACGGACGTCCTGTGTGTGCTGGCAGACACCCACGGACGTCCTGCGTGTACTGACCAGACAGCCCACGTGGGCTAAAATCACCCAAACAGTCCACAGGAAGGGTCAACGTGCTGAGTCCAAGGACCAACGCTCTGATATGTGTACTGATGGACAGCCACAGACGTTCTGTGTGCTGACAGACACACACAGACACACACGGACAGCCCCGGACGTCCTGTGTGTGTTGATGGACACTGACGGACGTCTTGTGTGTCCTGATGGACACCCACGGACGTCCTGTGTGTACTGAATAGACAGCTGACGTGGCCAAAATCACCCGAACATTCCACCGGAAGGGTCAGCGTGCTGAGTCCAAGGGCCAACGTGCTGATATGTGTACTGATGGACAGCCACAGACGTCATGTGTGTGCTGACGGACACACACGGACACTCACAGACACACACGGACAGCCATAGACGTCCTCTGTGTGCTGACAGACACCCACGGACGTCATGTGTGTGTGACGGACACCCACAGACGTCCTGTGTGTACTGAACACACAGCCCACGTGGGCCAAAATCACCCGAACAGTCCACGGGAAGGGCCAGCGCTGATATGTGTACTGATGGACAGCCACGGACGTCCTGTGTGAGCTGACGGACACACACGGACATCCTGTGTGTGCTGACGGACACAGACGGACGTCTTGTATGTGCTGATGGACAGCCACAGCAGCCACGAATGTCCTTGTGTATGCTGGCGGACACCCACAGACACACACGGACACACACGGACAGCCACGGACGTCCTGTGTGTGCTGACGGACAGCTACGGACGTCCTGTGTGTGCTGACAGACAGCCACAGACAGCCACAGATGTCCTGTGTGTGCTGGCGGACACCCACAGACGTCCTGTGTGTACTGAACAGACAGCCCACGTGTGCCAAAATCACCCAAACAGTCCACGGGAAGGGCCAGCGTGCTGAGTCCAAGGACCAACGTGCTGATATGTGTACAGATGGACAGCCACGAACATCTTGTGTGTGCTGACGGACACATACATACACACACTGACACACACGGACAGCCACAAATGTCCTGTGTGTGCTGGTAGACACCCACGGACGTCCTGTGTGTGCTGGTAGACACCCACGGACCAACGTTCTGATATGTTTACTGATGGACAGCCACAGACGTCCGGTGTGTGCTGATGGACACACACGGACACACACGGACAGCCATAGACGTTCTGTGTGTGCTGACGGACACGCACGAACGTCCTGTGTGTGCTGACGGACACCCACAAACGGACTGTGTGTACGGAACACACAGCCCACGTGGGCCAAAATCCCCCGAACAGTCCACGGGAAGGGCCAGCATGCTGAGTCCAAGGACCAGTGTGCTGATATGTGTACTGATGGACAGCCACGGACGTCCTGTGTGTACTGACGGACACACACGGACACACACGGACATTTTGTGTGTGCTGACAGACACACACGGACGTCTTGTATATTCTGATGGACAGCCACAGCAGCAACGAACATCCTTGTGTACGCTGGCGGACACCCACAGACACACACGGACACAGACGGACAGCCACAGACGTCCTATGTGTGCTGACAGAGAGCTACGACGTCCTGTGTGTGCTGACAGACAGCCACGGACGGCCACAGATTTCTTGAGTGTGCTGGCGGACACCCACGGACGTCTTGTGTGTACTGAACAGACAGCCCACGTGTGCCAAAATCACACAACAGTCCACGGGAAGGGCCAGCGTGCTGAGTCCAAGGACCAACGTGCTGATATGTGTACAGATGGACAGCCACGGACGTCTTGTGTGTGCTGACGGACACAGAGAGACACACACTGACACACACGGACAGCCACAGACGTCTTGTGTGTGCTGGCAGTCACCCACGGACGTCCTGTGTGTAATGACCAGACTGCCCACGTGGGCCAAAATCACCCGAACAGTCCACGGGAAGGGTCAACGTGCTGAGTCCAAGGACCAACGTGCTAATATGTGTACTGATGGACAGCCACATACGTCCTGTATGTGGTGACGGACACACATGGACAGCCCCGGACGTCCTGTTTGTGCTGACGGACACACAAGAACGTCTTATGTGTGCTGACGGACACCCACAGACGTCCTGTGTGTACTGATTAGACAGCCCACGTGGGCCAAAATCACCCGAACAGTCCACAGGAAGGGTCAGCGTGCTGAGTCCAAGGACCAACGTGCTGATATGTGTACTGATGGACAGCCACAGACGTCCTGTGTGTGCTAACGGACACACACGGACACAAACGGACAGCCATAGACATCCTCTGTGTGCTGACGGACACCTTCGGACGTCCTGTGTGTGCTGATGGACACCCACGGACATCCTGTGTGTACCGAACACACAGCCCACGTGGGCCAAAATCACCCGAACAGTCCACGGGAAGGGCCAGTGTGCTGAGTCCAAGGACCAGCGTGCTGATATGTGTACTGATGGACAGCCACGGACGTCCTGTGTGTGTTGACGGACACACACGGACACACACGGACGTCCTGTGTGTGCTGACGGACACACACAGATGTCTTGTATGTGCTGACGGACAGCCACAGACAGCCACGAACGTACTTGTCTATGCTGGCGGACACCCAAAGACACACACAGACACACACAGACAGCCAGGACGTCTTGTGTGTGCTGACGGACAGCTACTGACGTCTTGTGTGTGCTGACGGACAGCCACGGACAGCCACAGATGTCCTGTGTGTGCTGGCAGACACCGACAGATGTCCTCTGTGTACTGAACAGACAGCCCACGTGTGCCAAAATTACCCAAACAGTCCACAGGAAGGACCAACGTGCTGATATGTGTAATGATGGACAGCGACGGACTTCTTGTGTGTGCAGACGAACACAGACATACACACACTAACACACACGGACAGCCACGGACGTCCTGTGTGTGCTGGCAGACACCCACGGACGTCCTGCGTGTACTGACCAGACAGCCCACGTGGGCTAAAATCACCCGAACAGTCCACATGAAGGGTCAACGTGCTGAGTCCAAGGACCAACGCTCTGATATGTGTACTGATGGACAGCCACAGACGTTCTGTGTGCTGACAGACACACACAGACACACACGGACAGCCCCGGACGTCCTGTGTGTGTTGATGGACACTGACGGACGTCTTGTGTGTCCTGATGGACACCCACGGACGTCCTGTGTGTACTGAATAGACAGCTGACGTGGCCAAAATCACCCGAACATTCCACCGGAAGGGTCAGCGTGCTGAGTCCAAGGACCAACGTGCTGATATGTGTACTGATGGACAGCCACAGACGTCATGTGTGTGCTGACGGACACACACGGACACTCACGGACACACACGGACAGCCATAGACGTCCTCTGTGTGCTGACAGACACCCACGGACGTCATGTGTGTGTGACGGACACCCACAGACGTCCTGTGTGTACTGAACACACAGCCCACGTGGGCCAAAATCACCCGAACAGTCCACGGGAAGGGCCAGCGTGCTGATATGTGTACTGATGGACAGCCACGGACGTCCTGTGTGTGCTGACGGACACACACGGACGTCCTGTGTGTGCTGACGGACACACACGGACGTCTTGTATGTGCTGATGGACAGCCACAGCAGCCACGAACATCCTTGTGTATGCTGGCGGACACCCACAGACACACACGGACACACACGGACAGCCACGGACGTCCTGTGTGTGCTGACGGACAGCTACGGACGTCCTGTGTGTGCTGACAGACAGCCACAGACAGCCACAGATGTCCTGTGTGTGCTGGCGGACACCCACAGACGTCCTGTGTGTACTGAACAGACAGCCCACGTGTGCCAAAATCACCCAAACAGTCCACGGGAAGGGCCAGCGTGCTGAGTCCAAGGACCAACGTGCTGATATGTGTACAGATGGACAGCCACGAACATCTTGTGTGTGCTGACGGACACATACATACACACACTGACACACACGGACAGCCACAAATGTCCTGTGTGTGCTGGTAGACACCCACGGACGTCCTGTGTGTGCTGGTAGACACCCACGGACCAACGTTCTGATATGTTTACTGATGGACAGCCACAGACGTCCGGTGTGTGCTGATGGACACACACGGACACACACGGACAGCCATAGACGTTCTGTGTGTGCTGACGGACACGCACGAACGTCCTGTGTGTGCTGACGGACACCCACAAACGGACTGTGTGTACGGAACACACAGCCCACGTGGGCCAAAATCCCCCGAACAGTCCACGGGAAGGGCCAGCATGCTGAGTCCAAGGACCAGTGTGCTGATATGTGTACTGATGGACAGCCACGGACGTCCTGTGTGTACTGACGGACACACACGGACACACACGGACATTTTGTGTGTGCTGACAGACACACACGGACGTCTTGTATATTCTGATGGACAGCCACAGCAGCAACGAACATCCTTGTGTACGCTGGCGGACACCCACAGACACACACGGACACAGACGGACAGCCACAGACGTCCTATGTGTGCTGACAGAGAGCTACGACGTCCTGTGTGTGCTGACAGACAGCCACGGACGGCCACAGATTTCTTGAGTGTGCTGGCGGCACACCCACGGACGTCTTGTGTGTACTGACAGACAGCCCACGTGTGCCAAAATCACCCAAACAGTCCACGGGAAGGGCCAACGTGCTGAGTCCAAGGACCAACGTGCTGATATGTGTACAGATGGACAGCCACGGACGTCTTGTGTGTGCTGACGGACACAGAGAGACACACACTGACACACACGGACAGCCACAGACGTCTTGTGTGTGCTGGCAGTCACCCACGGACGTCCTGTGTGTAATGACCAGACTGCCCACGTGGGCCAAAATCACCCGAACAGTCCACGGGAAGGGTCAACGTGCTGAGTCCAAGGACCAACGTGCTAATATGTGTACTGATGGACAGCCACATACGTCCTGTATGTGGTGACGGACACACATGGACAGCCCCGGACGTCCTGTTTGTGCTGACGGACACACAAGAACGTCTTATGTGTGCTGACGGACACCCACAGACGTCCTGTGTGTACTGATTAGACAGCCCACGTGGGCCAAAATCACCCGAACAGTCCACAGGAAGGGTCAGCGTGCTGAGTCCAAGGACCAACGTGCTGATATGTGTACTGATGGACAGCCACAGACGTCCTGTGTGTGCTAACGGACACACACGGACACAAACGGACAGCCATAGACATCCTCTGTGTGCTGACGGACACCTTCGGACGTCCTGTGTGTGCTGATGGACACCCACGGACATCCTGTGTGTACCGAACACACAGCCCACGTGGGCCAAAATCACCCGAACAGTCCACGGGAAGGGCCAGTGTGCTGAGTCCAAGGACCAGCGTGCTGATATGTGTACTGATGGACAGCCACGGACGTCCTGTGTGTGTTGACGGACACACACGGACACACACGGACGTCCTGTGTGTGCTGACGGACACACACAGATGTCTTGTATGTGCTGACGGACAGCCACAGACAGCCACGAACGTACTTGTCTATGCTGGCGGACACCCAAAGACACACACAGACACACACAGACAGCCAAGGACGTCTTGTGTGTGCTGACGGACAGCTACTGACGTCTTGTGTGTGCTGACGGACAGCCACGGACAGCCACAGATGTCCTGTGTGTGCTGGCAGACACCGACAGATGTCCTCTGTGTACTGAACAGACAGCCCACGTGTGCCAAAATTACCCAAACAGTCCACAGGAAGGACCAACGTGCTGATATGTGTAATGATGGACAGCGACGGACTTCTTGTGTGTGCAGACGAACACAGACATACACACACTAACACACACGGACAGCCACGGACGTCCTGTGTGTGCTGGCAGACACCCACGGACGTCCTGCGTGTACTGACCAGACAGCCCACGTGGGCTAAAATCACCCGAACAGTCCACATGAAGGGTCAACGTGCTGAGTCCAAGGACCAACGCTCTGATATGTGTACTGATGGACAGCCACAGACGTTCTGTGTGCTGACTGACACACACAGACACACACGGACAGCCCCGGACGTCCTGTGTGTGTTGATGGACACTGACGGACGTCTTGTGTGTCCTGATGGACACCCACGGACGTCCTGTGTGTACTGATTAGACAGCTGACGTGGGCCAAAATCACCCAAACATTCCACGGGAAGGGTCAGCGTGCTGAGTCCAAGGGCCAACGTGCTGATATGTGTACTGATGGACAGCCACAGACGTCATGTGTGTGCTGACGGACACACACAGACACACACGGACAGCCACAGACGTCCTGTGTGTGCTGACGGACAGCCACAGACAGCCACAGACGTCCTATGTGTGCCGGCGGACACCCACGGACGCCCTGTGTGTAGTGAACAGATAGCCCACGTGGGCCAAAATCACCCAAACAGTCCACAGGAAGTGCCAGCATGCTGAGTCCAAGGACCATCGTGCTGATATGTGTACTGATGGACAGCCACAGACGTCCTGTGTGTGCTGACGGACACACACGAACACTCACGGACATACACGGACAGCCATAGACGTCCTCTGTGTGCTGACGGACACCCACGGATGTCATGTGTGTGTGACGGACACCCACAGACGTCCGGTGTGTACTGAACACACAGCCCACGTGGGCCAAAATCACCCGAACAGTCCACGGGAAGGGCCAGCATGCTAATATGTGTACTGATGGACAGCCACAGACGTCCTGTGTGTGCTGACGGACACACACGGACACACACGGATGTCCTGTGTGTGCTGACGGACACACACGGACGTCTTGTATGTGCTGATGGACAGCCACAGCAGCCACGAACGTCCTTGTGTATGCTGGTGGACACCTACAGACACACACGGACACACACGGACAGCCACGGACGTCCTGTGTGTGCTGACGGACAGCTACGGATGTCCTGTGTGTGCTGACAGACAGCCACAGACAGCCACAGATGTCCTGTGTGTGCTGGCGGACACCCACAGACGTCCTGTGTGTACTGAACAGACAGCCCACGTGTGCCAAAATCACCTAAACAGTCCGCGGGAAGGGCCAGCGTGCTGAGTCCAAGGACCAACGTGCTGATATGTGTACAGATGGACAGCCACGGACATCTTGTGTGTGCTGACGGACACATACATACACACACTGACACACACGGACAGCCACAGATGTCCTGTGTGTGCTGGTAGACACCCACGAACGTCCTATGTGTATTGACCAGACAGCCCACGTGGGCCAAAATCACCCGAACAGTCCACGGGAAGGGTCAACGTGCTGAGTCCAAGGACCAACGTGCGGATATGTGTACTGATTGACAACCACGAACGTTCTGTGTGCAGACGGACACACACGGTCACACATGGACAGCCCCAGACGTCCTATGTGTGCTGACGGACACAGATAGACACACACTGACATACACGGACAGCCACGGAGGTCCTGTGTGTGCTGGCGGACACCCACGGACATCCTGCGTGTACTGATCGGACAGCCCACGTGGGCCATAATTACCTGAACAGTCCACGGGAAGGGTCAACATGCTGAGTCCAAGGACCAACGTGCTGATATGTGTACTGATGGACAGTCACGGACGTCTTGTGTGTGCTGACGGACACACACACGGACAGCCCCGGACATCCTGTGTGTGCTGACGGACACACACGGACGTCTTGTGTGTGCTGACGGACACCCATAGACGTCCTGTGTGTACTGAACAGACAGCCCACATGGGCCAAAATCACTCGAACAGTCCACGGGACGGGTCAGCGTGCTGAGTCCAAGGACCAACGTGCTGATATGTGTACTGATGGACAGCCACAGACGTCCTGTGTGTGCTGACGGACACACACGGACACAAACGGACAGCCATAGACGTCCTCTGTGTTCTGATGGACACCTTCGGACGTCTTGTGTGTGCTGATGGACACCCACGGACGTCCTGTGTGAACTGAACACACAGCCCACGTGGGCCAAAATAACCCGAACAGTCCACGGGAAGGGCCACCGTGTTGATATGTGTACTGATGGACAGCCACGGATGTCCTGTGTGTGCTGACGGACACACACGGACACACACGGACGTCCTGTGTGTGCTGACGGACACACACAGACGTCTTGTATATACTGACAGACAGCCACAGATAGCCACGAACGTCCTTGTGTATGCTGGCGGACACCCACAGACACACACAGACACACACAGACAGCCACGGACGTCCTCTGTGTGCTGACGGACAGCTATGGACGTCCTGTGTGTGCTGACCGACACAGACAGACGTCTTGTATGTGCTGATAGACAGCCACAGACAGCCACGAACGTCCTTGTGTATGCTGGCGGACACCCACAGACACACACGGACAGCCACGAACGTCCTCTGTGTGCTGACGAACAGCTATGGACGTCCTGTGTGTGCTGACGGACAGCCACAGACAGCCACAGATGTCCTGTGCGTACTTGCAGACACCCACGGATGTCCTGTGTGTACTGAACAGACAGCCCACGTGTGCTAAAATTACCCAAACAGTCACGGGAAGGGCCAGCATGCTGAGTCCAAGGACCAACGTGCTGATATGTGTACTGATGGACAGCCACGGACGTCTTGTGTGTGCAGACAGACACAGACAGACACACACTGACACACACGGACAGCCACGGACGTCCTGTGTGTGCTGGCAGACACCCACAGACGTCCTGTGTGTACTGACCAGACAGCCCACGTCGGCTAAAATCACCCGAACAGTCAACGGGAAGGGTCAACGTGCTGAGTCCAAGGACCAACGTGCTGATATGTGTACAGATGGACAGCCACAGACGTTCTGTGTGCTGACGGACACACACGGACAGCCCCGGACGTCCTGTGTGTGTTGACGAACACTCACGGACGTCTTGTGTGTGCTGATGGACACCCACGGACGTCCTGTGTGTACTGAATAGACAGCCGACGTGGGCCAAAATCACTCGAACAGTCCACGGGAAGGGTCAGCATGCTGAGTCCAAGGACCAACGTGCTGATATGTGTACTGATGGACAGCCACAGACGTCATGTGTGTGCTGACGGACACACACAGACACGCACGGACAGCCACGGACGTCCTGTGTGTGCTGACGGACAGCCACAGACAGCCACAGACGTCCTGTGTGTGCTGGCGGACACCCACGGACGTCCTGTGTGTGCTGGCGGACACCCACAGACGTCCTGTGTGTACTGAACAGATAGCCCACGTGGGCCAAAATCACCCAAACAGTCCACAGGAAGGGCCAGCATGCTGAGTCCAAGGACCAACGTGCTGATATGTGTACTGATGGACAGCCACGGACGTCCTGTGTGTGCTGACGGACACACACGGACACACATGGACAGCCACAGACGTCATGTGTTTGCTGACGGACACACACGGACATCCTGTGTGTGCTGACGGACACCCACGGACATCCTGTCCCGGTTCATGGGACCGAGGTCGTGGTTCCGCATGACATAAGAACTCTTGCCGGCTCGGGCGTTCCAGATGCTCAAGCTCTACCTGCCGGATCGTCCACGACTCCGATCCTTGTCGAGGATAGGAGAGGGCCGCTGACTCTATGCCTCCTCCTCCGGCTAGGAATGAAATCGTTCTAGCATTTTGCGCTCCTAGTGCTGTTCCGGTTGCTCAGCCTAAGGGCCGGAAGAGGAAGCTTGCCAAGAGCGGTTACGGGAATCTTCGCGGCAAGGGGGATCGAGCCTAGAGTCGGGACTTTGTTTCATGTACATTCTGTCTCAGTTATAATTTTAACTTTTTTTCTCATTCGCAGTTCATGTCGTTGATCGATGGGATGATCAGCTAGTGCGGTTCTGAGACCAGTCGTCGTGCCGGGGAGTTGGTGGAGCTTCAGGGTAGATGGTCTGAAACCGAGGCCATGCTGACGGCTGTCAAGGATTCTCATTCTGCAAAAGTGTCGAAGCTCGAGGTCGCGATAGGGGAGCTCGAGAGGGACCTTGTAAAGACGGTGAGTTCCTTGCTCAAGGAGAAGAAGGCCAGGAAGGCCAAATCTTCGGAGGTGCTTCGGCTCCAGTGTTAGATCAAGGGCGATGCGTGACTAGCGAGCCGCGGGATCCAAGAGGCCACGGATGCTCTTCGCTCAGAGTTTCAGGCTCGCTTGGTGAAGATTTCTGCTTCTCTGGGTTCCCTCGAGTGTATCCGGAGCAGGGACTTAGCTTTGGCGACGATTGAGGGCGGGATGGCCGTGGTTCGGTCGTTCCAGAGTGAGGTTCCCCCGACCTTGGAGGCTGAAGAGGCCCGACTGTCCGGCCGTAGGGGAGATATGGCGGCCGTGGATGGAGATTTCGATCTCATCCTGGCTGACCTGAAATCCACGTTCTTCCTTCCGACGTGTTCAGAAGACCCAGAAGGGAAAGACCCGATGGTTGGAGAAAACAGAGGTGACGCGGCTCCAGGCTCGGACAAGGCGACGGGTGAAGAGGGGGCATGAGTTCTGAGGATGACTTGGGTTAGATCTCTTGTGAGAGATTTGTTTTTTATGTTTTTATGTTTCGGCCTTAAATGGCCTTATTTCGTGTTTCAGGACTGGCTGTGTGTGGCTTTGAATCCCTGTAAGACCCGAACCCTGGCCTCTCGACCTGATGGAGTCCGCAAGCTTACTTATTAATTTCTTTGCTTGTTTGATCCATTTTAAGTCTTTTAGTTACTAAGTCATATTCGAATATGAGGTTCATAAACAAAGGAACAGATTGCACAGTGGAATAACAATGTATAAACTTTGTATTACTTGGAAACATGAGATTCAATACACAACTTCTTAACAGTCTCATAGACAATCACTAGTTCATCCCTAGCATCATCTAACCACACGTTACACAGCCTCTCACTGACCGAGCCTTCACGGCTCCTTGGCTTGACCAGAACCATCCTTAGTTCCTGAAACCACAACCAGATAAGCATTAATCATAACCGAGAATAGAACGGATTGATTCTACAATGCTTGGCTTGGTTCCTAGAACTTAGATAAACCTCAGTCAACATAATCATAAAACGTATGAACCTACCTACCGTATCCTAAGTCATTCAACCAACCACCCCTTGACATACAATCAGATAGATAGTCCAGAATTGATAAACAGAACACACGAACAGATCCGGATCGTCCCCAAAGACCAATCCGTCTAACCGGATAGAATCTAGGTGCGACCGGCCAATGAAGTCCGGCTCAATGGCCCAACGGACTCCCTTACCTGATCCGGCCTTAGGCCTGGATCCAATCGGCCGAGTAAGCCACGGACACATGGACTCTGAGCTGAATTAGGGTTATGGATTGGTTGTACACACTCACACAAGGTGCCATGGCTTTCCAGCATTCACCTGGATGGTTCTTACCACACTTGGGACATTCAGGTCGTCCACTAGAGGCCTTGCCTCCGTCAACATGGTCCCACTTCCTCTTTCGGTCGTTAGTCTTACCCGTCGGGACAGACTGCGACTTTTTCTTAAGCTTGGATTCGGCCAAGTTAGACTCCAAAAGAGCTACACGTTCAACCAGCTCTCCAACGGTGCTGAAGGTGCGGATCGAACAGTGAGTTCTCAGCTCCGGCCTTAAGCCTCTAATGAACCGACGAACCTGGACTGTCTCGTCCTCAAGTTCCCTTCCAACAAAACGTCAGAGCCGGTTGAACTCCTCTTCGTACTCACGTACGGCCCTGCAGCCTTGGGTAAGGTCTAGGAATCTACCTTCCAGACGGTCCCAAGCCTCTGCAGGAAAGTATTTGCGGTTGAATTCATCTTCAAAATCCGCAAAACTCTGGAGACTTCCATTGGTGCGCTTGTTCACAGCCAGCCACCAATTATGCGCGTCCCCTTCTAGGAAGTGAACCGCAATGTCTCTCTCGTAATCCTCAGGACAACGAGTTGAGCTGAAGTTTCGGACTAGCTTACTCCTCCACTCGTCTGCCTCAATAGGATCGGTGCTTCCTGAGAAATGCTTCGTCCCTAGACGGGAGATGTGCTGAAGCAAACTCAGATAGTCCACCTTTTTCCCGGTCCTTTCTGGTGGATCAATCTCGATCACCTCGACCGTTTCCACAACTGGACCATTGGTGTTGGGGACGGTCGTAGCCACAGGCGTAGCTTGGCCAACTGAAGAGTTCACTAATGGCGTGAACAGTTGGGCCATAGCCGCCACCTGAGTCCCCATTACCTTCATGGCCTCTAACAAGTCCTCTTTGGACAGTGTTGCGGTTACATTGGCCGTACCATCGGCCACTTTCTCATGCTGGCCACCATAACGGTTAGCGTTCGAGGATTCCACTTCCTCATCACTCTCCTGATGTTCCTGACCATCCTGTTGCGTCCCCGTAAGATTAGCCTGATCAGTTGGCAACACATTTTCAGCGTTAGCCGCGGCCGGATCGGTTTGCAAACCGGACAGATTAGTTCCGTCCACGGCCACTTGACTAGACTGGCCGGCCATTCTCTTACTTCTTCGGGACTTTCCCGATTTGCTTTTTCCAGCCTAAGGATTCAGACAATGTTAGTACAAAACACACTAACATAAACAGAACAAAACAATCCCTAGACTAAGCAATCAAACCTCACCGTGAGACCTAATCAGCTGGCTGCGTGTGTGTGTGTGGACTACATAACCCAACTATCCTAGAATCAAGCATGCTCTGATACCAACTTGTAAGACCCGTTCCTGGTCTCTTGACCCAACTGGATACGAATGCTTACTTATTAATTTCTTTGCTCGTTTGATCCATTTTAAGTCTTTTATTTGCTAAGTCATATTCGAATATGAGGTTCATAAACAAAGGAACAGATTACATAGTGGAATAACAATGTATAAACTTTGTATTACTTAGAAACATGAGATTCAATACACAACTTCTTAATAGTCTCATAGACAATCACTAGTTCATCCCTAGTATCATCTAACCACACGTTACACAGCCTCTCACTGACCGAGCCTTCACGGCTCCTTGGCTTGACCAGAACCATCCTTAGTTCCTGAAACCACAACCAGATAAGCATTAATCATAACCGAGAATAGAACGGATTGATTCTACAATGCTTGGCTTGGTTCCTAGAACTTAGATAAACCTCAGTCAACATAATCATAAAACGTATGAACCTACCTACCGTATCCTAAGTCATTCAACCAACCACCCCTTGACTTAGAATCAGATAGATAGTCCAGAATAGATAAACAGAACACACTAACAGATCCAGACTGTCCCCAAAGACCAATCCGTCTAACCGGATAGAATCTAGGTGCGACCGGCCAATGGAGTCCGGCTCGATGGCCCAACGGACTCCCTTACCTGATCCGGCCTTAGGCCTGGATCCAATCGGCCGAGTAAGCCTCAAGCCTAATCCGGAAGGCTTAGCAACCGGTCAGACCTTGTGACTCCACCTTGGCTTAGACAAACCGTGACCTTGTCTTGACTAGACAAGCCATAGGCTGATCCATAAGGATCGGTCCTAACCTGTCCCAAAAGACACCGTTTGGAACATGTACCCTTTGGCCATTCGTGCCTCTTGGACACTCGTGACTCTTGACAACTCGTGCCCTTTGGGTCATTCCCAACCGTTCGTCCTAACCGCCTAGTCTTGGTGCGATCGGATCATCCCACTAACCGACCCGTGTCTAGGCTAGCGGTTTGATTATGTTCGGCCAAAGCCTAGGGACGTGTCCCTTGGACTCAACCAACACAACCTTTCGTGTTTAACCAGAGAGAAGAGAAGAGAAACGAATTGAAACAGATAAGGAGAGCCGGATGGGACTTAGGAACCGAGCAGAGCCGCGGTGCGGTTGCATGGACCGTCCGTTCGGTCTGATGGAGCCACGGCCCATCACATACCTTGTGAACCACGTCTGGGTTCTCCATGCTCTTCTCCTTGTCTTGATCTCCCATTCTTGACCGGAGTTAGTTCTCAAACGATCAGAGTCGCCGGAACACAACACCACCACAATCGGCCTTTCTCTTGGCCGGAACTCTCTCTTTCTCTTTTCTTTCTCTCTACGGTTTTCTCTGAGTATTTTACTCTGGAATTGGATAATGAAATCGACCAGAGAGCCCCCATATTTATAGAAAACGAGGGGGTAAGTCTTGCCCCACGAACAGGCATGACTTGCTAGCGAATGGGCACCATCGGCCAAGGGTTGTCCCCTTTCGGCCACTTGCATCCCTTTGCCCTTTCTGATTGGGTTTGGGGTCTGCCACAAGCCCAACCCACGCCCCAAGCCTCCTGGACTTAGCCCACGGCCTTGTCCTAAGACCCAACAGCCCATGGCCTCATGGCCATACCTCACAGCCCGCCACTGCCCCGGACCCGGACCATCGGCCTAAAGCCCGGACAGTCCGTCTAGCTGAGATGAGCTGACTCTCAGCTGCCTCAGCTGAGTGAGCTAGTAGTCCAGCTAGTGGAGCTGACTTAGTAGGGACTGAGCTGGAGTGAACTGAACCTAGGTTCATTGAGCTGGCCGAGCTACTCGTCACTTCGTCCAGCTACCGTCTTACTCGTCCTAGCTGTCTCTTAGCTTTTATAAGGTTAAGTCTAAGTTTCCTTATGTCCTTAACCTTCTTTCTCGACCATGGAACGCTTGCCTTGATTGTCCTAAGACTGGCTTGCACGTTTCCTCGAACCATGGCCGTCCCAACAATCCTACTCAGGATTGGGGCGTGACATGGCTATCTGTGTGTGTCCGTGTGTGTCCGTCAGCACACACAGGACGTCCGTGTGTATCCGTGGGTGTCCATCAGCAGACACAGGACGTCCGTGTGTGTCCATCAGCACACACCCAGGACGTCTGTGGCTGTCCTTGTGTGTCCGTGTGTGTCCGTCAGTATACACAGGACATCCGTGGCTGTCCATCTGTAAACATGTCAGCACGTTGGTCCTTGGACTCTGCACGCTGGCCCTTCCCGTGGACTGTTCGGGTGATTTTGGCCCAGGCTGTCTGTTCAGTACACACAGGACGTCCGTGGGTTTCCGTCAGCACACACAGGACGTCCGTGTGTGTCCGTCAGCACAAAACAGGACGTCCGTGTGTGTCCGTCAGCACACAGGACGTCCGTGGCTGTCTGTGTGTGTCCGTGTGTGTCTGTCAGCACACACATAACGTCCGTGGCTGTCCATCAGTACACATATCAGCAGGTTAGTCCTTGGACTCAGCATGCTGACCCTTCCCGTGGACTGGTCGGATGATTTTAACCCACGTGGGATGTCTGTTCAGTACACACAGGACGTCCGTGGGTGTCTGTCAGCACACACATGACGTCTGTGTGTGCCTGTCAACACACACAGGACGTCTGTGGCTGTCTGTGTGTGTCCGTGTGTGTTGTAGGCACGGGACGGATGGTCGGATTGGACGGATGGACGGACGTTTTGGATGGCCGTTCCGCGGTTCAGCCTTGGCTCGGATGGACGGTACGGCCGGGTCGTCTCTTGTTTGGGATTGTACCAGAAAGAGATATGAACTTTTATGAGTTTTCAATAGAAAACAAGAAGAGAAACCGAGAGACTAATGGATGAATGATAAATAAGCAAGATATGATTCTTTTTGGGGTTTTATAGAATGAAATGAATGAAATCTAGAACAAAAAGATAGAGAAAAGAGAAGTTTGGCGGATGGAATCTGTTGCTGGACGTGGTCTCTCTCAACAAGATGCAAGACGGATGGAAGGATAGATATGATCCGGCTCTGCTGGACGTATGACTCCTCAAGATTCGGACAAGGAATGGAATGGATTGAAGGACTCCACAAAGAACAATGGATCGTTTTCTTTGATATGTCAGACGGCTGTTCTCAATGGTTTCACACAACTGAAAGACTTAGGGTTTCTTTCCTAAAGCAAAAACGATTTCATTAAAAGACTTAGCCGAAAATTGGCAACTACAAGGGTTTAATAGGTGTTCCTCAATGGACTTTAAAAAGATAAAAAGGCCTAGACAAATGGCCAAAGTCTTAACCGAAATAAATTAAAGATAACAATAGACCGGGTGGCGCGTTTGAGATGTCTTGATCAGAACTCATATATGCTTGCATGTTGCCTCATTAAAACCTTTCGGGAAACCCAGTGGGACAAAACCGATAAGAAAAAGAGTACAACACATACTACTCCTTCTGATGGTCGGCTATATCACAGAACCGGAAGCAAGTTGGTTGGATGGATTTGAGTATGAAGGTGGAAATGATCAGGCCGGCTTCATTCTGGCCGATGGAGGAGAACTGGCTTGAATGGAAGGGGTCTGGAAC
>NC_024799.2:14306744-14408656 GCF_000309985.2 Brassica rapa
AACCTCTCTCTTCCGGTACGTGATTTTACAGCAGTGTCATAAGCTTGGGTAAAGCTATCGACATTAAGCACAGAGTAGAGATCGGAACAGTTCGTTCCTTCATCCAAATAATCATTGGTGTCAGACAAAGCATTGTCGCCGATCTGGCTATATCAGATTGGTGTTTTGTTTGAAGAAAGGAATGAAGGGATTTAAGGGAATTCTTATTTCTATCTATCAAATCAGAGTTGTCTTTTGGACTTGTGGCTTTTTCTATCTCTTCATCCATCTTTTCATAGGATCTTCCCGTTGTCATATTCTTGATAAGACGTCTAGCTCCTTCGGGATTCCTAGTGATGAAAATTCCATCACTCGCTGTATCGAGTGTGGTTTTATAGCTCAAGTTAACACCTCCATAAAAGATGTTAAGAAGTTGTGATTTTGAATTACCGTGATGGGGACATTCAAGTTCATAGCCTCTGAATCTTCCCCAGGCGTTTTTATACGATTCGCGTAGACCTTGGCGAAATGTAGAAATTTGCTTTCTTACTTCCCAGTAGCGTTCATCAGTGAAAAATTCTCTAAGGAAGGCACTTCTAATCTTTTCCCAACAAGTGAGTGATCCTGTTGCTAAACAGTTTAACTACCTGAGGGCTTCTCCTTCTAGGGAGAATGAGAATAGTTTGCAACGATCATATTCATCTGGTATTAATTCTTCCAAAGTTTCAATGTGATCTTGTGGGTGTTCTGGGAGGGATCCACGGAATGGGTTTTGACGAACCATACGATAGTAATCTGCGTTAAAACTTAGATTTCTTGGTATCGTCTCCTGGTATTTTGATAGCGGACCTATTGGAATAGGTCCTACCAGGATCAAGGTAGTCTTGTATGGACAATTTTATATCTTCACCTTTAGTTAAGGTGGAATTTTCCTTAACAGGGATTTCAGTCCCCTGTTCAGTTTGGCTAGCTTCATTGCTCGTTTGACCATTTAGTTCAGTTTGGACTACTTTTTCATTAGCGGGCTTGGTAAGAGAAAACTTACCTGCTTCTGGCTGGGCGGTATCGATCGATGTTGGCAGCTCTGTATCAATCGATTCTTCTGACTCAACGTCACTCGATGGAAATGTGTCTCCGTCGATCGATGGTTGGTCGCGCTCTGTGTTCTCCATTCTTTGTGTCTGCGTAACAGATTAAGAAAGAAAACTTTAGCAAGTTTTTCGGAACAAGTCTATACTAAATTCTATATTAAATCTAATGGTAATAAGAAAGAGTCCCCGGCAACGGTGCCAAATTTTATATCACTCAAATTACCCTAAAGAGTGTTACTCTCATCAAAAGAGGTTCAGATGTAGTACTTAGGGATCGAATCCATAGAGAGTCTAGGATTACTCAACAGACTTAAATAATTAGAAATGAAGATAGACTAAAAGGTTTTAATAGTTTTAAAAGCAGTAAATGATAAATCGAAAATAATAGTGAAACGATAGATTGAATTGAAGTGGTTTCAAGAATGGGAAAGTAGCTAGATTCAGGTAAATCTCAGGTATGAAATGTACGCACTTAGTTTAGACTAAAGGGTTTGATGGTTTTTGAACTAAACAATGATTTGACTAGATATGTTATCTTCGCTAGATCTCGGATCTCAACTGTCGTATTTTAATCTCGAGAGGGTGTCGATCGATGTGACTTTATGTTCATCGACCGATACACCTTTGTAACGATCGATCGACAGAACGATAGTTGCGTCGATCGATGGTTATTCTAGCGAGCTTTGCGAACGGGTTTAACTTGTTCTCTAACTTTCTGAGACCAACTGTCGTTGCGCCTGAGTTAGTTAGATCACGCAAGTGGGTTCAGGAATTGAGGGGAAACGGTTAGTTGGACTCAATTAATCCTAAGATCTACAATGAAGGTGATCAATCTTAATTTTAGCATTAAGTTCACAAGCAATGAACGAACAATCAAAACATCTTTTTAATAGTCATATCAGCAGTACATAATTTCAACCATGGTGAGAAACCTAAATCTAACAATTGGTTTACTCAAACATATTCATGAGAGACAAAGTCATGATGGTGTGAAATAAACTTAAATGAAACATAGAACACATATAGATAGAGTAATAGAAATAAAGGAGTTCAAGATCTTCTCTGTTTTGCAGTCTCAGATCTATCTCTCCAATCCTAAGCTCTTCTAATGGTAGCCAAAATGCTCCTTCTCCAAACTAGGTCCTTTTACAAGTGTCTACCTAAAAATGATACAAAACCCTGGTACATATAGCCTAACAGGCGGCTAGGGACTTAAGTTGCAAATAATAGATTTTCTGGGAAATGCAATCTTTTAATTTGCGATCTCGTTCGTGTGACTGGGCATCGATCGATGCACATGTATGTTTGTCGATCGATGGTAAGTGATTATGATCGACCGATGGTGCTCTTCAAGCGTCGATCGATTTTCCTTGCGTAAAAGCATTCCAAAATGTCCCAAAAGTATCATTTCCTTCCATCAGGTGAATAAACCTGTAATTGCTTTGAAAAGACTCTAAAACATGATTAATACATCTTAAAACCTTTATATACCATGTATAAAAACGGGTGAAAATCATGGTATATCAACGACACCGATCTATTTTGCTGTCAACCAGCGGGATCCAATGGTCGCTCAGACGGTTAAGCCATTTAAACCCTTTGGTTCGTTTGTTACAGAAGTATTGGAAATGTCGGGGAGGGAGCTAATGCAGCCTGATAGTGTAGAAGTGCAGAACAGGCGAAACCACAGTAACCTGGCGATAGCTCATGTGACGGTATGTATCGTAGAACTAGGAAACACCACAGTGTTCGCTTTGAACGATTATATTACTTGTGGCTTCACTAACTTTAATAAATGTATTTCAGGTGGATGGAAAGGAACCAGTGCAACCAAAGCGGATGTGCTTCCATCCGACGGAGTATAATAAGCAGATCAAGCTCTCTACAAGGTGTTACATCCAAAAGGCAGTGAAGACATTGAATTCTTTAAATGTTCCGCTTACAGCAGACGAGAGGAGATTGTTTGAGACATATGATCAATTCAAACACTTCTTCCACATGCCCCAGGAGAAACACCACAAGGTTATGAGAATGTGGATGCTTTTACTTCGAACTGTGTGTACAAAGAAGTAAAAGGAAGCCTGGTTCGTAGTCAATGGGACCCCCATCCGATATTCACTCAGAGAACATGCTCTGATATCTGGTTTAAGCTGTCAGTGTTATCTGCATAACTATGGACAGTTGGGCGGCTTAGATTTTGCAAGAAGACAGTTTCCCGAAGGAAGTAGAATGGCATATGAAGATGTGTAAGAGAAGTGATATACCTTGGATTTGACCCGTCTTCATCCATGGTATATAGGTGTTTTACTATATATATATATATCTATGTTTTCTACTCTTCTAGGTATGTTTTCAGGTTCAGGTACATTTCGGAATAAAGCTATGACTTTTGAGAATTTTGGAGCTTAAAGGACATTTCACCCGAGCTGACCATGTAGAGGTCGACGAGAGGAAGAACAATCGATCGATGCGCATCAGTGCTGTCGATCGACACCAAGAGATGCCTCGAAAGATGAAGATTAATATCGATCGATGTACACAAGTACCATCGATCGATGTCGAGACATTGGACACGTGACATTTTGGATCCAGCGGACTTAAAACCCAAGGAGAAGCCAAATTACGAAAATGCCCTGACGAGTTTTTAACCTAGTAGATTATATACTGCCTAACTGTTTTGACGGCGCAGAGAGCTTTTTGTTACAGTTTCACTTTGAGAGAGAAGAGAGAGTTTTGGAGAGAAGATCACTTGTGATTGGAACTCCTTGTTTCCAATTCCTTTTCATCTATACTATGAATTTCCATTTCATTATTGTCATGAATTGCTTTGCTATGTATGAGTAGTTCATTTATTAGATCCAGGGTTCAGATAGGTTTGTGGGATTAGCCCCAAACTATAGATCTGCCTTGTTGTGATATTCATGATAGATTTGTATTCATTGCTTGTTTTAGCCTTGCTAACTAGAACTTGATCATAGGATTGCATACTCAAGCACCCTTGTTATCCCATCCTGACATCTATCTATCATATTAGGACTGCTAGAGAGGGCTAACCGCCAATTTAGTATCTTAATAGGGCATATCATACTCGCGCATAGGCCTGGCTAGAACCCGTCGATCGATGTCCTCAACTGACTATCGATCGACGTAGGCAAAGGTGTATCGGTCGACGTCCCAATAGGACCATCGATCGACACTCTCTCGTTGTAAACATACTAACCGTTGAGACACGAGATCTAGCTTGTTAACCAGTGAAACATGCGACAGCTGATCACTGAGTTAAGCGGTTGAGTCCTAACATATCATGCATGCAACAAATAGGCATCTATAGATATTATAATCTCCAATACCTAAATAGTGGCTCTGCATCTAATATCATTTCCAACCAAGTTACATTTACTATTTACTTTGCTTGTTACTATTGCTATTCCATTTAAACATTTACAACTCTTAGAATCAATAAACACTAGATTTAATTGTTCCCTAGCTCCTTGTGGATTCGATCCCTAAGTACTACATCTGAACCTCTTTTGATGAGAGTAACACTCCTTAGGGTAATTTGAGTGGTATCAAATTTGGCGCCATTGCCGGGGAGCTTTGGTCGCCGTTAGATTTAGTTTTATGGATTCTTATTCTTTTCTCTACCCCCTTTCTAACATAATCTTTTTCTTGTCTTTTCAGGTGCATGCCCAACGGTACTAGAAGCAACAAGGAGAAAGACTTGTTGTTCTCAGACGATCCTGCTCATTTGGAACGCACCATCCGTAGAGGTCAACGTTCCACATCGCTCGACGCAACAACTTCGTCGTCGATCGATACGCACAACCAACCGTCGACCGACACCAGACCTTCATCGTCGATCGATCCAAATCGTTCGACAACGATCGATACTACACCGCGTACGTCGATCGATACTGTGTCGTCAAAAATGGTAAACATTATTATTCTAACACAGGACGAGAACGGAAACCTGTATGACCATGACGGTCATCTGCGTAATGCAACATGTAAGAAAATAGACGCTCAGGGGACTGTAATCCCTGATGCTGATGCTACAGGAGCTGCTCAACCTGTAGATGAGGACGCTCGATCGAAACCACTGGCCGACTACAATCGCCCAGATGAGTACTATTCCAACAGATCACCTATTCGACTTCCGGAGATCCAGAAGCAGAATTTCGAGCTGAAGCCTCAATACTATACTCTCGTGTCGCAGATACCCTACTCTGGGTTATTGCACGAGCATCCTATGGACCGTCTAGAACGGTTCGAGGATTTAATCGCTGCTATTCGGATGGAAGGAGTCCCCGAAGATTACCTGCTCTGCAAGCTCTTCAGATACACGCTGAATGGAGAAGCGATGCACTGGCTTAGGCAGCAACCCACAAGATCCTTAACATCCTGGGCCGACATCAAGAATGCTTTCTTATGAAACTTCTTCGATGAGGCGCACGCTGAAGAACTTCGGAACAAAATTTCCACATTCTCGCAGGAGGCTGGAGAGTCCTTCAAAGATGTGTGGATTAGATTTAGGTTCTTCCAGCGAGACTGTCCACACCACGGATTTAACGAAGTGCAGCAGCTAAGCACTTTCTTCCGAGGTCTCGCCTTACAGTATCAAATAGTTCTTGATACGGCGAGTGAAGGAAACTTCACTACTCGGAATCCGTTGGAAGCTGTGAGACTTATCGAAAACCTTGCTAACAGCAGCAGCACCAAAAACACTGACTCTGAACGGAAGAAGTCTGTAGCCTCTATCGGGAAGGAACATATGGACGAAGTAAGAGCTAAGTTAGATGTGGTGCACGAACTTCTTAGGAAGCAAGTCTGTTTAGCTGAAGGAGAAGTAGCAGATACGGAAGGAGAAGAAAATGTGAACTACATCGGAGGTACCGGATTCCAGAAATTTGGGAACTAGGGCGGAAACAGAAACTTCTTTGGAAATGGTCAAAGAAGTAACCAGAGTTCACAATTTCAAAAACCCTTCAACAACAGCAAAAGCTACTCAAACTCTTACTACCAGAATCCACCACCCCAGACTCAGGAAAGCAAGATCGAAGAAATGCTTGATCGAGTATTGTTGGGACAACAACAAATCACCATGGATTTCAACGGTAAAATAGACTCTGTCTACAACAATCTGAACACCAAAATCGAGACCTTAGGGACTCAGGTGAGAAAACTTGAAACGCAAGTAATTCAGACTGGCGAGACTATAAAGAGGCAAGAATCTTTCGCTAGAGAGGCAGGAGCTGATAAAGGAAAACACCACGTAAATGCCATCATAGATGATGATTTCTGGCAAGTGGTGAGACATGAAAAGCTTGAGGAAGGAGACTTCGAAATCGAAAGCTCCATGAGTCTCGGCGGATCCCAATGGTATCGACCGATGTCGATGAACTCGCATCTATCGACAGACCATGACGAAGATCGATGGACGGATTACTCCAGTCATCGATCGACGTCGTCCGCTAAATCGACCGAATGCAATGCAGTTCGAATTCTAACTAATGAGGAATTCGCAGCTAAGCATCCTCACCCACCCTCCCCTTTCTATGATAAAATCGATCGATCGGTTGAGCCTACCATCGATCGACAGAGTGAGTCCGACGTCGATCGTCACAACACACCCCCTATCGATCGACATGCACCTCTGACATACCGAGTGCGGTTACCCTCAATCGATAATGACTATATCAACACACTCAGACCACCACCTAAACCATTAGCTAACCCACCCGAACCAAAACCCAACCCTTTAAATAGTTCACCAGAACCTATTCAAGAAGATCAGGAAACTGAAGGGAGAAGGTTAAGGAAAAGAAAGGAGAAAATTCCTAAGAACCTTAAGAGGGAAACTAATGATAAGGAGATGGATGGTTTCACTAAAAGAGTCCTCAGAATCCCAATCGAAAAAGCTTTTGATGAAGCTTACTTCACACACCGGTTGTGGATGTTCTTCAGAGAAACAAAGGTAACTGAGGACGACATTAGGAGAATGTTTCATCAAGTCAGAGAGAAGATGAAACACAGGATCACATTAACAAAGAAGAGTGATCCTGGGAAGTTTGCAATACCATGCGTAGTCAAGAGTGTTTAATTTCCCCATTCAATGTGTGACACAGGAGCATCAGTTAGTATCCTCCCTATGATCATGGCAGACCAGCTTGGTTTGACCATCAAACCTTCAACAGAATCCTTCACCTTCGTGGATCTTTCAGAAAAACGATCAGGAGGTATCATAAGAGATCTGGAGGTACAGATTGGTAATGCCCTTGTCCCGATAGATTTTCATGTCCTGGACATCAAGCTTAACTGGAACTCTTCACTTCTGCTTGGAAGATCTTTCCCAGCTACAGTAGGAGCTGTATGTGACATGAACAAAAACAAATTGTGTCTGACGCTTATAGACCCCAACATCCACTACGACCCTATCCAACCTAAGAGAAAGGTTATTAATTCTGTGGATTACGGGAAAGAACTTGGCTTCATTGGCGCATGCCATTGTGGAGCAGAATACAAATCGGAGTACGAAACATAGTACTCGGAATCGATCGACACCCCCACTTTTCCATCGATCGATTCCAATGAGTCAACAGTGACCGATGACCGCAACAACACGTCGCTCGACGTAAAGCAGCCGGTTGACTATTTCGCTTCACCTAATCATTGTTACCCACACTTTGCCTTCCAACCTCCAAGCAAGAGAGGACTTGATGATTATTCCATAGGCGGTTGGGCAGACAGTGGTTTCCATGAAAGCTTTGCAGTTGACACTGTAATTATTTCACCTAACGAGGAACATACAGAGGAATACGATGAGGATTATTGGAAGGAACGTGTAATAGAAATATCTTTGCAGGATGAAAGATTTGAAACACATAAGTTCACCAATACGTTTCCAACATCGTTCGACGAAGTGCACTCCACATCGGTCGATACCAACCCTCGTCCAGCAAAACAACCGCTCACATCGATCGACACCCATACAGGAACATCGATCGATATTTGCGCCGCAGCGAAAATCCAGGAGGAGGAGAATATTCCCTCTCCAACTAGGTTTATAGATACCTATATAAAACGTTTTGCACCCCTAAAACCACCTCCACACACCACAGCAGACACACAAGCAGAAAAGATGAACACTCTTCCATCTACATCAACAGGAAAACCCATGAAGAGCAATCACGTCAAGAACACAAGTTCTGCAGAAACTATTCTGACCTCGATCGATGCATCTGTATCAACATCGATCGATACTACTCGATCGTTACTACTCTAAACCCTAATCTTTCTATTTTTAAATTGAATAATAATGCAAACATTGATTATGGTTTTCTAACACCTAATGAATTTGGTATTTTCAGGGACCCAGATGGCAACGCACGTGTAATAGATGGAAGGATCTTACAAGTGTCTAGAGAGGACATAACAGATATCCTTCAAGTAGCCAATGGACCTGATAATCTATTCTCACAGCAACGTGGCACTCCAGACGTCATTCAAACAGATCCTAACAACCACGTAGGAGTCGCCGCAACAGAAATAAATCCAGATCTATCACGCCAACCAAAAGGCCAAGCATCGATCGACGGGACAACCCAGACATCGATCGACAGGGTAACACCAACGTAAATCAATAAGGATGACCCGACGTCGATCGACAGACGTTATGAATTTGGAAACCGCGCTTTTGACATGTACGGAGCCAGAAAGTTTAGTTGGGAACGAAGGGACGAGTATGGAGTCTACAGAGATGAGTGTGGACACGCACGAGGCGTAGCTGGTGAGATGATACCTGTCACAAAGGACGACATCATGAAATTACTGGAAAGAGCATCTCTTTTTGAAGAGAGCCACATCTGTCTTCCAGAACATGCCACTTCCTTCACACTCACAAGACTGGCACCAGAACTCTACTCCAAAGATGAAATCAACGAGATGGTGACTGGTATTTGTGGAGCTCAGAAAAAACTAGGAGAGGAGCTCAAATCATTGGTAGAAGATACACATCAACCTTTGGATAGAGGCTACAATGAGCTTTTCAGAAGTATGGTAGAAATGAGGATAGAAATTGAGAGTTTACGTCAGCAACTTGAGAAGAAAGCCACAACTTCAGCATCGATCGACGCACCACATGCACCATCGATCGACGTCAGTCTTCCTACAGCCCAGATCCCTGCATAACCGCAATGTTCAGCAGAACACAAGGGTGAATGGGAAGTCTCATACATCGACACGAGGATAAACGACGTGTACTACCCTCTCAACAACAACGTGGACTGGCTGAGCACTAAAATCGAGCTACTACAGCAAGATCTGGACACCATTCGCAAGAAGGACCAACAACCAGCCACATCGATCGATGTGTGTACCATCACATGGCTCGACGCTAAGATATCAGCCATGGATAATAGGCTGCAGATTTACGAAATCATGCATGACCGCTTCGTATCACCAGTCATGCTAGATTTAAACAAATTGTCTAGTCAAATACTTCATGCCCAAAGGGATATTGATAACATTACTAATCAATATTTTTTGTAGGCAAACTCATCTTCGATCGACAGGCTACAAGGGCCTTGGATCGATGGCAAGAATCATGTGGAGTTACTTCCTTACACAGCAGCAGAGGTTGACAAGATCACATCCAAGATCTACACTGCTATAGATACCATGGAGGAACGACTAGACAAACGCTACGATGACATCTACTTTCCATTCGACAACAGAATCAATGGACTAGACAGCCATGCAGAATGGCTACAGAAAGAAGTCAAAGCCATTCAGAGGCAACTCGCAGCCCAACACCAGATATCAGCATCGATCGACAGGAAGCGAGCAAAATCGCTCGATGGTAAGTCGCCGAGATCGACCGACGAACACATAATCGCATCGATCGACGCTGATTCTACACCAGCCATTGAGCAGCTGATACACAAAACGATAGAGTCAATGCAAAAGGAACTGACAGAACTTTCAGCATACGCCTATGACAACATAGGCTGGCACCAGGTCAGCATTGACAACGTTCAAGATAGGCTACAGCACATCTCCAATGTACTTGAGAAGATAGATGACAAATGGACAAGAAACGATGAGGCCACAAGAAGTTTCATTGCATCTTGGTCCAGAATGTGCAGAGATGACGTGGATGCTTGTTTTCCAACAAGCAGCTGTTTCTCCACCAAATAGCAAATCACTACCACAGTCAAGCTAAATGACTATAACCAAGCACTGAGTGGGAGGCAACCCACTATTAGGTATTTTATTTTGGTTTTATTAGCTAGCATTTATTTACTTTCATTTTATTTTTTTCAGATTTAGGAGACCCAAATAGGAGGACCTGAATATCGACCGCCGACGAGATGTCGACATCTCTCGACATAGACAAACACACGACGATCGATGTAACATTTTCCCATCGATCGATATCTAATCCGGTCAGATGTATCTTCCCTACTTGTTACATTTCGTACATCATTAATTATTCTATCATAACTTCGGCTGAGTTACACTGGGACAGTGTAATTTAAGTCTGAGGGGAGATTTACTGATATAATTTATTTTATTCTTATATAAAAGGAATTTTAATAAATTATGCTTAGCTATTGAAAATAGGGACTATAATCTTATATTGACTTAAACTTGAATATCTAACCAATCTTTAGCACCACTTTAGATTTACTGATTGCAGATAGCACTTTAGATGCTAAAGCAGATCAACCTATCAACTACACACTTGCCTTGAACGTATGAAGTAACCAAAGCTGATTTCCAACACTAAACCTAACATAACCGCTTGTCTTGGGGCTTGGTATACATGGGATCGGATTCTTCAGACAGGTCTGGAAGGTAACGCCTTGTGTAGATTATTTATCACATTTTCTCTCTCTAAATTTCGACCCTAGAATAGTTAGTGAGTTCCATTCCATTAAAAAAAAAAATAATAAGAACTATTGTTTACTTAGGTTGAGTCTGAACAAGACTTGGTGGCTAAACCCATTAAGGCTTGATTCATAAAGACTCCAATAAAAGAGTTTGAAACAGGACTTGGAGGCGGCAATTTTCAAGGCTCGCTTTCGCAAAGAACTCTTGGATATAGGTCAAAAAGAAGTGAACAGAGCTTGGTGGCAACCACCATTAAGTTTTGATTAATGGAAGCCTGTCCAATCTTGGTCACTGATCCTGGAATGGAAGCAGACTTTGACTCAAGAGAGAAAATTAGAGAGAGAGAAACTATGAACTAACTTTTACCTGCAGCTCCAGATACTTGTCTGAAATCCTTGCATCCTATGATCGATACTCCCAAGGTAAAGCATTCACTTTATATTTATGCTAAGAAATGAAGTCAGTAGAGGGGATGTCAGACGTGAATTGCTGAGTTTTGTTATGTTAGAAATGGTTGCTAAGCTAGGATATTGCATAGTGTGCTTCTGTGATTAGGACTTTTTAAATGTAGTTGCAAAATTGTTGAGGAAAGGATTTCTATGGTTTAAAATCTTAAGTCCCTAATATTTTCAAACCTCTTTCAGAGAGACTGCCTGTATGTTTTGCTTGAGGACAAGCAAAAGAGTAAGCCTGGGGGAGTTGATATACCTTGGATTTGACCCGTTTTCATCCATGGTATATAGGTGTTTTACTATATATATATCTATGTTTTCTACTCTTCTAGGTATGTTTTCAGGTTCATGTGCATTTCGGGAGTAAAGCTATGACTTTGGAATATTTTGGAGCTTAAAGGACATTTCACCCGAGCTGACCATGTAGAAGTCGACGAGAGGAAGAACAATCGATCGATGCGCATCAGTGCTGTCGATCGACACCAAGAGATGCCTCGACAGATGAAGATTAATATCGATCGATGTACACAAGTACCCTCGATCGATGTCGAGACATTGGACAAGCAACATTTTGGATCCAGCAGACTTAAAACCCAAGGCCAAGCCAAATTACGAAAATGCCCTGATGAGTTCTTAACCTAGTAGATTATATATTGCCTAAGTGTTTTGACGGCGCAGAGAGCTTTTTGTTACAGTTTTACTTTGAGAGAGAAGAGAGAGTTTTGGAGAGAAAATCACTTGTGATTGGAACTCCTTGTTTCCATTTCCTTTTCATCTATACTATGAATTTCTATTTCTTTATTGTCATGAATTGTTTTGCTATGTCTGAGTAGTTCATTTATTAGATCCAGGGTTCAGATAGGTTTGTGAGATTAGCCCCAAATTATGATCTGCCTTGTTGTGATATTCATGATAGATTTGTATTCATTGCTTGTTTTAGCCTTGCTAACTAGAACTTGATCATAGGATTGCATACTCAAGCACCCTTGTTATCTCATCCTGACATCTATCTAGCATATTAGGACTGCTAGAGAGGGCTAACCGCCAATTTAGTATCTTAATAGGGCATATCATACTCGCGCATAGGCCTGGCTAGAACCCGTCGATCGATGTCCTCAACTGACTATCGATCGACGTAGGCAAAGGTGTATCGGTCGACGTCCCAATAGGACCATCGATCGACACTCTCTCATTGTCAACATACTAACCGTTGAGACACGAGATCTGTCTTGTTAACCAGTGAAACATGCGACAGCTGATCACTGAGTTAAGCGGTTGAGTCCTAACATATCATGCATGCAACAAATAGGTATCTATAGATATTATAATCTCCAATGTCTGAATAGTGGCCCTGCATCTAATATCATTTCCAACCAAGTTACATTTACTATTTACTTCGCTTGTTACTATTGCTATTCCATTTAAATATTTACAACTCTTAGAATTAATAAACACTAGATTTAATTGTTCCATAGCTCATTGTGGATTCGATCCCTAAGTACTACATCTGAACCTCTTTTGATGAGAGTAACACTCCTTAGGGTAATTTGAGTGGTATCAAGAAGCTGCGGAAAATGGAAGCATGTCCAGATAGGTTGAAGATGTGTGTCCTCTACTTCTTATCTAGCATTCTTATAGACATGCGCAGGACCGGAGACAAAGCACCGTCTGTGGATCCCTTTTTTGTAAGAGCTGTGAATGATCTTGAGATGTGCAAGACGTTTCCTTGGGGAAGATTATCATTTGATCAAAATATGAGGGATATCATTCGTGCAATGGATCACTTTGGTGGAGTTGTCAGCAAAGGTGGGTTCACGTTTCCAAGTTTTTGTACTTCTTTGGAGCTTCTACCGTTTGAGGCAATTCCACAATTGAAGAATAAATTTCGTGAACTTCATAGACGACGCATAGAGAGCAGTTGTCCCCGGATGTGCAATTCTCAGTACATACCAAGTGGCATGACAGGATTTCCACGTTCAGACATAAATAAAGCACTTGGCCAAACAAAGGTTATCATTAATTTAAATCTAAATTGCTTTAATGTTGCATAACAACTTGTGTTATTGAATTGTTTGAAATGATATATAAAATGGCAGGTAATTGAAAGTATCTTGCTCCTGTCAGTTGCCGAAGAATCTATGCTTGAGAGAATCTTCGAAGAAGAAGAAGACCATGATGTCGGTGATGATATTGTTGACGGTTGGACACTGCGTCTCGTCACGAATCATAAGTCAATATGGTTTGAAGATTTGTACAATAAAGATGTGGCTGCTAGGAAAGAGGGGTTAAACGTTGATATTCTAGAAGAGCCAGCCCGAGAAGAGGTGATGAATAAAATCAAGGAGGAAGATTATATTTCTCTTCGAACTTTGATTGAAGAAGGGTTGAAGAAATCCGTCGACAAGGGGATTAAGGTTGTCATTGACAAGGTTGATGAGATGGATAAAAGACTTAGAGAGCTGGAAGCTTTTGTGAAGGAAAATAGTGCATCAACAAGGGATGAAGAACCACCGTTGGTTAGTAACACTTTGCAATACTAGAGTATCTCCAAATATTACAATATCAAGTAGCCCTAGCTAATTCTAAGCGTAACTACAGGAATCAGAGGAGGGGGCTACCGCATCCACTGCGGATGGTGAAGCTACTTGGAAGAGAAATGTGTCGGATGATGTGAACAAAACCGGTGTGTTTGTAAGGTGTTTCACGAAAGGAAAATATATATGAAAGGGCCTATTGGGGAAAGAATCTAGTTTTAAGTTATGTTATCTGGGAGCCGCACTATGGAAACAATAAGCTTAAAGAGACCTTTATGAATTCAACCAGCTGAGTTGCTTTTCCACTGCCATTAAATGGCTATTTCCTTGCTAACATTTATGCTTGCTTATCCCTAGCCGTTTACCGCCTCTTATCTTGCTAACAGTGGGTTCCCACTTTAAAATAAAGGGAATTGTTGGAGATGCTAACTCCAAAAAGTCAGCAACTTAATGGGCTCATAACCTAAAACAGCCCAGAATGGTACATAGTGCCCCCATGATATATAAGCAATTGTTATATGTCTCAGAGTACTTTACGCTGCAGAAGGCTTCACACTCGCTCATTCCTGTTCATTTCCCCCTCTCAGATTCAGACGGCACGACATGGACGGAGTTGGACCCCAGAACAGGTGGCAATCTTTGGATAGTTTCATCGCGAACACTAGGCTACGGTTAAATCGTCTCGAGGTATATGTTTGTATTGGAGCCTATTATATGTATTTGTGAAGTTTAGGAGTATCTTGGAGTATAGATTTTTACAACTCATGGATTGGTGCTATTTATATGTATTTGTGATGTTTTATCATCATTAGATCCAACATTTTTTTGGAGTAATCAACCCTCAATTTTAGTATAACTATAAATTACACGTACTTTTAGATTTAAAGTTATTGACCCAACTATTTTTAATGTTATAAGGATCATGTTCTTGAGGTTCCATGTGCAAATGAAGAGTTTGGTTGCCCCGCAAAAGTGGCAAATTTTGCAATGCAAAGACATTTGCTGCAGTGCGAATACAGCAGTACATTGGTAGGGCGTTGTGTCTGTCCATTTAGTGTCTGCAGATATAGTGGAACATACCGTAGATTGTATGCCCACGCCAGCAGTGTCCACTCCGATGGTCTGCAGTGGATTGAATGTGGAGAAACAAGATCTATAAGCTTTGGTAATCATCAGAGGGTAGTTCTCAAGGAACAAAGTAGGGGAGGAGGAGAACTTATTGTTGTGGATAGTCTCATCCAGCCACATTGTGACCATTTCAATGTAAGGTGTATTTTGCCTAACGTTTCTGGAATGGAAAACTTCTCCTGGAAGCTGACGGTCCATTCAGCAGCTAGCTTCTTGTCATATGAACAAACGATAATCGATAGAGCTAATGGTGCAAGCAGCGAACTACCTCCTAAGTCTTTTGTTGTTCCTTCGTTCATGTGTCCTGCCATAGAGGTTCTCATATTAATCAATAGGGTTGAGACTGTTGGTTAGGGAGGTCGGCGATAATGTGTTTGCAGATTACTATTCGAACCTTTTCAAGTTTACAGTTTGTGTTTGTTAACTTCTGTTTAAATTGGTACGAACTAAATTCCTTGAAGTATTTAACATTTTTTTCCTCACTCATTACATTAAGACAATGAACTCGAGGACCGTGGGAGAAAAATTTGATTTTTACCAGTTAGCTACCAAATTAAAGCTTGCCAATACTCACCTGCTAGCTTGCCAATACTCACATGTTATCTTGCCAACATTTTAATGTTTCGCTTTAATCCATTACATGAAACCAAGATTGGACGGAATCGAACTCGAGAACTTTGATTGCAATATTTCAGTTTTGCCAATATTCACCAGATCGCTTGCCAATACTCAACTGTTTTCTTGCGAACATATAAATGTTAGCTTGAATCCGTTAAGGGTGAAAAGGTAATTGTACGCTTTTTAACAGAAGGGTGGAGGATAACGTGCCTCACATTTGAGTTCTATTTTTCGTCTTCAATTCATCTTATGTTCTTCTTCTCCCGTTCCAGAACTTGTTTGTATTCATCAGGACCCATCGGGCGATCTCAGCGAAGTTTATTCGCTGTTAACTTCTTTCTTCTTAGCATAAGGTGAAGGACTCCGGAAACTTACGCTCACTTCCGTCAACTTTCCGAATTAGGTTTCCGATATGTCTGGGTCTCTCTTTTTGTTTAATTTGTTTGATTAGAAACAAGTATGATATAAAACATTCATCTTCTTCCTCTGTTCTGTGGGTTGTCAGTGGTATCTGATATTGCCAACTGGTGAGTTCCATGGAGTTCGCTCGAAGTATGTTTTCTGACGAAACAAGGCCAGATCCAACGAATTTTATAAATTACAGCTCCACTTTCAAGTCCCTGAAAGCAGTAAAAGATGTAGTTAGTGTTGAAGTGTGGGAGTATGTTGAGAAGTCTCCACTAGGGATAATTATTAAGTTCATGAATCTGGAGTTTTCATGGAGCTCAACATTGGTTCATTACGTTCTTTCTAGACAACTCTATTGCAAGAAACGACATGAGCTTTGGTTTTTGATAGAAAAACAGCTTGCCCGTTTCTCTATATTTGAGTTTCAAGATATCACAGGTTTAAACTGTGAACCACTACCTAATACAATGGTAGTTGAAGATGTTGAGAAAAGTAATAGTTTTTGGGCGCTGTTCAACCTGAGATGCACCCGTTCAACCCCAAGCGCTGAGGACATATGTACACTCTGTCAGTCTCCTGATGTTTGCAGATCCTGGTCCAGGGAAGACCAGATTAGGCTGTGTTATTTGGCCATCTTGACAGGCGGTTTACTTGCCCTTGATCGGAGAGAAGCTATTCCTTCTGCTAAAACAAAGCTGCTTATGGATTTGGAGATTTTCGAGCAGTATCCCTGGGGAAGAGTGGCTTTTATTGAACTTGTTCAGCAGATTAAGGACGCAACTGCAAAGAAAATCAAGGAAAACAGCAGTTATGTCTGCAAGGGGTTCGTGCAAGTAATCCAGGTTTGGGCTTACGCTTATATACCCTGTCTTGGAGAAGCAATTGGGCGTCCTATCAGGTCTGATGGTCCATGCTTACTGAGGTTCAAAGGCAAGTGTGGAAAGCTCGCCTTGGGTGCTATACTTGAAAAAGCGAAGGTATGTTTACTTAGTATGGATTTATCAAAACTTTGTATTATAATTGCTCTTGACAACCACATAATTTGGTGTATAGGTAACTTGTATGTACCAGCAAAGCTTAGATGAAGTTCATCCGGTTTGGGAAGACCAAGATGAGGATCCTGAGATTGACAATTTTATGGAGTTCCTACGGCAAGACAATTCCCTGAGTACCATTACTTGGCAAGCCCTGCCGGAGTACCCATTGACACCGATTGAATGTAACAAGCGTAGTTTGGTTGCAAGCCAGAGGAAATCGAAGAAAGCAAAAATAAGCAAAGAAGGTGGCAAGCAACGGGCAAGTGAACATAGCAGATATAGGTGAAAAACGTGGTGATATTGCAGATACTGAAGAACGAGTACAAAGCGATGATGATGGACAATTCTTTATACAACAGAGGAAGAACCCAGAGAGATTGTTTGCTATGGAGCCTCCAGAACTAGGTACCCATAAAAATCTAGTACGGAGAGTGGCCGCTTTGGAACGAAAACCTTGTCATGTGGATAAGTTTACAAATCTGGTATCTAGAGTGTTATCATTGGAAGAAGACTCGCGAGTCCCAAACATCAGAGTCAAACTTTCGGTATGTCAAAATACTACCATTCAAGGGATTGGGTGTGATGTTGTTTTAGGTTTCCGTCATTATGAATTGATTTGTTGTTGTTTCGCTGCAATAAATGACAGAATAAAGAAGAAAGCAAGGAATGAGAGAACATGGTAAAACGAAAGGGTAAAGCCACAGTTGGGGGAGAACCAGAAATAGGAGAAGATTGCGGCACAAGAAAAGCACCGCATGTGTCAATGGAGGAAGAAGACACCAGAGTCGCTGTCATCGTTTTAGCGCAAATGGCCTCCAAAACCGTAGTAGATAATCAGCTACAGTCAGTTGATGATACAAAGGCCCAAGCATTGAAGGGAGACGAAGATGAACCACAAAGAGCCTCATCCAACATCGTTACGCCAAGTATCATTACGCCAAGTAAACCCATTAGGAGGAGTGCAAGGGTTGCTGCATTGTCTGAAAATATTAATACTAACTACTTGGTTGTGTATGGCCCAGTTGATAAAGCAAAGGTTAAAGCATTGAACGCTTTCGTAAAAGAAAAGTAAGTATCTTGTGATACCGAAGTCCCTATTTTTATGTAAAGAAAAGCTTTGTCTAACTAGAAATAGCTGTCTGTCTTCGGCAGAGGAGATTCTAAATATCCGCTTTCTGAGTGTACTGTCAAAGAGTTCTTCCAGAAGTTTTTGAAGCCGAGGAGGTGGCTGACATTCGCTGTAAGTCAAAGAGATTATTAATACCCTAGAATGTGAACGTAATTCAAAGCTTCTTATATCCTCTTGTCAGGAGCTTGACGTACCCTTAGCGATGTACAGACTAAGGTTGTCCCGAAATCCAAGTGATTTCATATCTCCAAGGATTGCAATACTGGATGGAATTTTCCAAACGTGGTGGAGTAGTAATTACAAGGCCTGGTTAGGAGATCAGTCGAAAATACCGAAGGGATCCAAAGATTACTATCTCGGTAAGAGGCCATGGACTATCCCACCCGGCAAGCAATGGGGACGAGATGTCGATACTCTATATTCTATTCTGATGGTAGAAAACTGTCACTGGGTGTGTATGGTCATTTCTATCCCGGACCGGACTATCAAAATCCACGATTGTATGAACGGTGAGATTTCTATAGAGGCTATCAAGGAGGCGACGATACCTTTTGCTCGGATGGTTCCTTACGTCTTGTATGCTTACTCTGATGCTGAAGATAAGCAGGTTATGGACACTGGCATGTATTCCATTCAATATGTAACGGATGGGGTTCCGAAAGGCAAACATCCTTATGGAGACTGTGGAATTTACGCTCTCAAATACCTTGAGTGTCTAGTAATGGGTGTGCCATTTGAAGATGAACATCTTCGTGATTCTAATTGATGATAATGAGGAAGAAACTTGCTGCAGAGATGTACGATGAAACAAGGCATCTTGGAGAATTTTGTTAGATAGCATACAGAGTGTTAGATATCACAAACCAAAGTTGGCAAGCCTTGCGATTTTCTTGTTTTTAATTTCTTTTTGCAGACGTCTCTGTCGTCAATTTGTTGTAACTTCATTTAAAAATAAATGCTTGCGCCGAGACACGTCGACTACTATAGAGAGAAAAGGAAAAATAGTTGGTATTATATATATTATTTCTATTCAACATGGGCTCTTAACGTATCTGGGCTTATCCTGTATTTCCGTCTTGCCAGTACAGGCAAGCCCTGCCAGTACAGGCAAGCCCTGCCAGTACAGGCAAGCCATTACTAGTACGACACGCAAGCCCTGCTTCTTTCAAAAACCTTTTTCTACATCTACGTCCTCTTCACCTCAGCGTCGTCCTTTTCACTCTTTAGGGAAACACCTGCTACGGCAGCTTCTATCAAAGCGTAATATTTCGGAATCCTAATCTTTGTAGGTCTCTGTTTCTGTGAAATTAGTCTGATTAAAAACTTCCCCTATTTCAAATTTTTAGCCTTACCAAGCCCTACCAGTACAGTCAAGCCTCCCCAGGACACGCAAGTCTTGCGTCCTTCACACGGTTCTTCTCCCTGGTAAACTTTTCATCCTCTTCACTGGTGAGTTCTATGGAGTTCCCTCGAAGTATGTTTTCTGACGAAACAAGGCCAGATCCAACGAATTTATAAATTACAGCTCCACTTTCAAGTCCCTAAAAGCAATAAAAGATGTAGTTAGTGTTGAAGTGTGGGAGTATGTTGAGAAGTCTCCACTAGGGAAAATTATTAAGTTCATGAATCTGGAGTTTTCATGGAGTTCAACATTGGTTCATTACGTTCTTTCTAGACAACTCTATTGCAAGAAACGACATGAGCTTTGGTTTTTGATAGAAAAACAGCATGCCCGTTTCTCTATATTAGAGTTTCAAGATATCACAGGTTTAAACTGTGAACCACTACCTAATACAATGATAGTTGAAGATGTTGAGAAAAGTAATAGTTTTTGGGCGCTGTTCAACCTGAGACGCACCCGTTCAACCCCAAGCGCTGAGGACATATGTACACTCTGTCAGTCTCCTGATGTTTGCAGATTCTGGTCCAGGGAAGACCAGATTAGGCTGTGTTACTTGGCCATCTTGACAGGCGGTTTACTTGCCCTTGATCGGAGAGAAGCTATTTCTCCTGCTAAAGCAAAGCTGCTTATGGATTTGACGATTTTCGAGCAGTATCCATGGGGAAGAGTGGCTTTCAATGAACTTGTTCAGCAGATTAAGGACGCAACTGCAAAGAAAATCAAGGAAAACAGCAGTTATGTCTGTAAGGGGGTTCGTGCAAGTAATCCAGGTTTGGGCTTACGCTTATATACCTGTCTTGGAGAAGCAATTGGGCGTCCTATCAGGTCTGATGGTCCATGCTTAGTGAGGTTCAATGGCAAGTGTGGAAAGCTCGCCTTGAGTGCTATACTTGAAAAAGCGAAGGTATGTTTACTTAGTATGGATTCATCAAGACTTTGTATTATAATTGCTCTTGACAACCACATAATTTGTAGTATAGGTTACTTGTATGTGCGAGCGAAGCTTAGATGAAGTTCATCCGGTTTGGGAAGACCCAGGTGAGGATCCTGAGATTGACAATCTTATGGAGTTCCTACGGCAAGACAATTCCCTGAGTACAATTACTTGGCAAGCCCTGCCGGAGTACCCATTGACACCAATTGAATGTAACAAGCGTAGTCTGGTTGCAAGCCAGAAGAAATCGAAGAAAGCAAAGAAGGTGGCAAGAAACGGGCAAGACAACATAGCAGATGTAGGTGAAAAACGTTGTGATATTTTTTTGCAGCTGTTGTCAGCAAAAGTGGAGGGTTTGGAAAAGCAATTAAATAGTGAACCGGTCTCAGCATTGTTTCAATCTGCGGTTGCCAATACCGTAGATAATCTTGCATCTCGAATCACTCAGCTGGAAGAAATTATGCTACTCAAAAAACCCGCAAACGATCGGTTCTCTTACACAAAGCTACCAGCAAAACCAGCGGTATGTCGTTCGTTTCAGTAAGCAATGGCAACGCAACAATAAGTGATGTTCCTTAATTCCATTTGAGATTATTGTTGTGTTCTGTCACAGAAAACAGAAGGCAGCAAAGGAATGACTACAGTTCAAGGAACTTATGGACCCCAGGACCCGGGACAAGGAGACAAAGAAGAAGGCAAACAAGGAACTGATGGACCCCAGGACCCGGAAAAAGAAGGAGACAAAGAAGAAGTGAAACAAGTTAGGGAAGATCACCCAGACAACCCTGAGGAAAAGAATACAATAGAAGACATGGAAGATGAACATCCATTTGAGGGGCAAGGCATAAATGCCGGAAGGAGTGCACCACAAAAAGCAATGGAAGATCACCCAGAAAACCTTGAGGAAGAGAATGCAGGAGAAGACATGGAAGGCATGATAGACAGACTCGTGAAGGAATTATATGAAACATGTGTGTCGGAGAAAACCGAGCCTTAAAAAAAAAAGGATCACAACTTGTTAATACCAAAGGTTGAAGAGATTTCTGAGTCCAAAAAGAAACCAGATTATGAACAGGCTATTACAGTATCGTCAGAGTCACTCAACCCACATCTTTTTGCAGGAAAGCAGAAAACAGACAAACTTGGAGACGCTTCATCTGCCTCAGTCACCGCTTTTGTGCCTTCTCCGGAATTGTTGGTTAAAGTGGCTGACAGAAAGGCCAGCCGTTTGCAGTATCAGGCAAACAATCCCCCTCCTAGGGATAAAGAGAACAGGCCCCTTGTCTTGTCGCACAACCTAAGAAGCCCATCTGAACCTGGCACCCAAGTTAAGGGGGTTTTGATCAGATATGCGGTGTCCACGCTTAAGTAACGGCGTAATATTGTTTATGGGTCAGTTGAAAATTTAAAAGTTGCAGAGCTAACCAGTTTTATGGGTAAAGAGTAAGTATCAACTACCTTCTATTGAGGTTCATATTCCACACGAACTTTATTTCCCTTTTTCTCCTGCAGGGATTCCGTTTATCCAATTGGCTCAGAGACGCGCGCCTTGAATTTCTTCACCGTATTTATGAAGCCGAGGGCCTAGTTGACAGACGAGGTAGGAGATCTTACATTTGACACATACTTAGGTCTCTTTTGTTGGTAATCTTAAATATTTCATTCCTTTTGTAGCACATGGATGCAGCTTTAAATTTATATAGATTAAGATTCAGACAACACCCAAAAATGTTCCCATCTACAAGGATTGCTATTATGGACACAGCCTTCCAGATGCTATGGTCACATCAGCACATGAACTGGAAAAAAGATTCATTCCTTCCTGGTGCGACGTTTCACTACTTCTACGGGTATGCTCCACGATATTCTCAAACACTGATGTGGTGGGGGGGATGATGTGGATACGCTATTTTCCTGTCTTAATGTGTATGGCAACAGTCATTGGGTAGCCATGGTTATTTCCATCCCGGATCGGACTGTCAAAATCTTTGATAGTGGGAGTAAGCCTGCCGAAAAAGATACTAGATTAACGGATGCGGCAGAGCCGTTTGCTAAAATGGTTCCTTACGCGTTATGGTTATTTGCACCCGCCTCACGCAGGCCATCTGTGGATCAAACTGCCTTTACAATCGAATGTGTATGGAAAGGTGTTCCACAAGCAAAAAGCCCATATGGGGACTGTGGAGTTTATGCACTAAAATTCCTTGAGTGTCTAATGTTGGGTGTTCCGTTTAGTCGATATTATCTTAAGGATACAAGGATGGAGGAAGTGAGGAAAAACCTCGCAGCGGCGATGTATGTAGAAACAGCAGGAGCAAACGAGAGTATGCACGATCCCAAATTTCTCGCAATTGCGATTGATGAGGCTACTAAGGATAGAGAAGAGAGAAATTAATCGGTCTCGCAAGCTATTGATGAGGCTACTAAGGCTAGAGAAGAGAGAAATTCATCGGTCTCGCAAGCGATAGATGAGGCTGCTAATGCTAGAAAAGAGGGAGATTCATCGGTCTCGCAAGAGATGCTGTAAGCTACCTGCAGCATTTTTTGTGAAGGTAAACTGACAAGGAAACACACGTTTCATCATCGTTTTGGCTGTAACTTTTGGCAAATGTGTCCTTGCTATTAAAATGTCATACATTGCGGAATCATCAGTTGTACATAGAAAGGTGACAACACGTAACCGGTAGGGGAATCATCAGTTGTACACATTCTCTGCTTACCGTGGTCTCTTTTGTTTTTCTTTCAGGCCTTCAAGTGATCCTAAGGTGCAAGAGGACATATTAAGATGTTAAAAATTAATTTTAAAATTTTTGAAGGGTAATTTTTGGAGAATCATCAATTTTATATTGGGAAGTCATTGCTATTTATATTCAAAAAAATTACAAAAGTCATATAAATATATAAAACGTTATAACAGTTCTATTGTGAATAAACTCTTAAAATTTGAAAGTTTGAATAAATATAGATTTTGGATTGTATAAAATTTAGGAAAATTTATTGGACCAAAGAGTTAGTTAGAGCTTCTCAAGTTTACCTAGTTGTACATAGCAAGGTAACAGTACGTTATCGGTAGGGGAATAAGCAGCTTTATACTGGCAAGTCATTGCTGTTTAATTGGGAAAACTGTGCGGGTACATTGCGAACACATTCTATGCTTGCCGTTGTCTCTTTTGTTTTTCTTTCAGGCCTTCCAGTAAACCTAAGGTGCAAGAGGATATATTAAGATGAAAAAAAATTAATTTTAAAATTTTTGAAGGGTAATTTTAGGTGAATCATCAGTTTTATACTTCCAAGTCGTTGCTATTTACTTGCCAACACCGTGCAGGTACATTGCGAACACATTATCTGCTTGTCGTTGTCTCTTTTCTTCGTTCTTTCAGGCCTGCTAGTGATCCTAAGGTGCAAGAGGACCTTGGTATATTCTTTATTCAAAAAAAAATTACAAAAGTCATATAAATATATAAAACGTTAAAACAGTTCTATTGTGAATAAACTCTTAAAATTTGAAAGTTTGAATAAAAATAGATTTTGGATTGTATAAAATGTAGGGAAATTTATTGGACCAAAGAGTTAGTTAGAGCTTCTCAAGTTTACCTAGTTGTACATAGCAAGGTAACAGTACGTTATCGGTAGGGGAATCAGCAGCTTTATACTTGCAAGTTCTTGTTGTTACTTGCGAACACTGTGCGGGTTCATTGTGAACACATTTTATGCTTGCCGTTGTCTCTTTTGTTTTTCTTTCAGACCTTCCAGTAAACCTAAGGTGCAAGAGGACATATTAAGATGAAAAAAATTTTAAAATTAATTTTTGCCGTTGTCTCTTTTGTTTCTGTGTTCATAGTCTAGGTTTAAGATTTGGAAATTCGTATTGAACTTTTGTGTGTTGGATCTGAATTCGTCTAACATATGATGGTTGCTACTTGCTTAAAACAGTCTATGAGTTTCATGTTTTGTTTTGTATCTGATCTATGTAAAAAAATTCGGGTCGTACATTTAATTCTATTTTTTTAATTCATAGTATTCATGTAAATGGTTTCCAGTTACACCCATAATAATGTATACCCTTGGACACATCTCATAATTATATGGTAGGATCAATATTAGTCATGATGGAATGGCTCGTGAAAAACGACGGTGTTTTTGTTTGATAATGCATACAATAATTATAAACAACCCACTACACTAGTCCAACAGATTAATAAACAAGCCCGTAAGGTTGTAAGTTCACATTTCCTACTATATTCTTTTGTTCACGACGTACCTGATGAAATAACAGCCCTCATGTTTGTTCATCCGAAGAGAAGAATTAGCACACTACAAGAAAACACGCCGAATTCCGACGGAGGTTCCGACGGACTACAATGTCGTCGGACGTTTGTGACGGATTTCCGACCAATTTCCGACGAAAACAAAAAATTTGAAGTCGTTGGAATTTCGTCGGCCATTTTCGACGAATTCCCGAGATAAAATGGCTCGTCGGAATATTCCGACGACTTTTCGACGACATTCCGATAAAACATATAACCGTTGTAGTCGTCGGAAATTCGTCAGAATATACCGACGAACTTCCGACGACATTCCGATTAACAGATATAACCGTTACCGTCGTCGGTATTCCGTCGGAATTTTCCGACGAACCATGTTTCCGTCGGAAATCCCTCGCAAAATACCGACGACATAGCGACGACAAAGGGTTCCATTGAAGTTTGGAAATGTCCTCGGTAATTTGTCGGAATATACCGAAGAAATTCCGACGAACTTGTCTAGTTCGTCGGAATGTCATCGGTATATTCCGACGAATTACCGAGGACATGTGTTTCAAAAAAATTTCAAACATAAAAATCTATAAATTTAGATGCCAAAACTATGAAAATAACACATAATAAGTGTTTAGTATAGTATTAGATCGCAACCGTTCAAATATAACAATTCATTAAAATATTTATGTATGCATATCATTGTTTTCATAACATCTCATCTTAACACTCATATCCTTATACAATCATATTCATCTAATCTTACACTATAAAAAATGTTGTTGTGTAAAATCGTGTTATAAAAACATTTTTATTGTTAAATCTTTATGCAAATACTATATATATTATCAAAGATTTGGATTTTGCATTTAGAAACTTGTAATCAACCCCTAAACACTAAGTCGTCGGAATTCGGTCGGAAAAGGTCGTCAGTATTCCGTCGGAATATACTGACGGACACCAATTCCGTCGGAATTTCAATTTACCCGGGAAAACCAAACAGCGTGAAAATTTTCGCGAACCGCCAATTGGTATATATTTAATGATCCCGACGGAATACTGACGAACCCGTGTCCGTCGGAAACGTTAAATATAATTACCCTTCTTCTTCCTTCTTCGTTATTTCCGCCTCCGCCTCTCTCTCAATCCTCTCCGCGATTTCTCTCCCTTTCACGAAGATTCCGACCATTCTCGAGCTCCCATCACCGGCAAATCCTCTTCTCACCCTCATATCTCTTCCTCAAACCCCAAATCATGTAAGAATCATCCCAACCTTGTTTTATCTCAATTTTTTAGGGTTTTGGAAGTTAGATCTCAGATTTTAGGTTGTTTGATTGAAAATTTTAGGATTGAATGGATAGTTTAGGATATATAAGTTAGGATTGTTGTTTGGATTGTTGTTTTAGTTTTTTTTTGGAATTATTTTGTGTTTTTGTTAAAATTCAAAACGTTTTACTATTTTTAAAACGTTTTTTGATTTTTAAAAACGTTTTTCAAGTTTCCAGTAATAAACTATGTATAATAAAACGTTTTTAAAAAATTTTAAAAATATTTTACAGCATTTTTCTATATTTATAAAATTTTTATAATTTTGTATACATATATATATATATATATAAATCATGTATAATTAAAAATTTTAAAATTTTTATAATTCTTTATAAGTTTCCAGTAATAAACTATATATAATAAAAGGTTCAATAGTTTTTTTTAAAACGTTTATAAAACCTTTTGTAAATATATAAATGAAAACATTAAAAATAGAAATGATTTGAAAAGATTTTTGATGTATTAATTTTTTTTTTAGGTCCGAGGATGTACCCCGCCCCGCAGCCCGTCTTCGACGTAGTTCGGTGAGCAGTTCCCGTGCATCGGGATCGTCTCACGAACAAAACTCGGTTCCCGCATATATTCCCGCTCCAGCTCCCGCTCCAGCTCCCGCTCCAGAAGAAGTTCTACGCCGAGATAATGCAGAAGCTAGATCGTTTGATGTTTTCCAGTTCTTAGTTTTTTCTGCTTTTTAAAACTTTCTGAATGTTTTTTTTCTATTTCGGTTTGTATGAATTTAAATTCTATAATATTATTAGTTTTAAATTTCAGATTTATTTATTTATTAATTAATTTTTAATATAAAAAATATATATATATGCAAAATTTATTTGTATTTAAATTGATATATTCCGACGAATTGAGGGCGTCGAACTATACCGACGAACGAAGTCCTCGGAAAATACCGACGGAGAAGGTTCCTCGGAAAATACCGACGAACCATAGTCTGTCGGTATTTTCCGAGGACTCGGTTCGTCGGTATAGTCCGAGGAACGTGCTCCGTCGGTATATAGTTTTCCCGATGAACTCTGGTCTCGTGTATCCGCATCGGAATATCGTCGGAAGTTCGTCAGAATGACGTTTCTCGGTATTCGTTAGAAAGTCGTCGGAAGGTCTGATGAAATTCCGACGAATCCTTTTTTTCCGACGAAATTATACCGACGGACTGGTTCGTCAGAAATTCGTCAGAATCGGTCTATTCCGACGAATTTCTGACAATTTCGGCCATCAGAATCCCCCTGTTTTCTTGTAGTGGCAGTCAGTTACGCTTATTGCCATTGGCCTAGTAGGAGAATAGAATGGATAAGCGAAACACAATAGATCATCGTCAAAGGCAATGGTATTTCGTCGATCTCACCTTTTCTCGTTGTTGATATGTTTGTGTATTCATAGTCTAGATTTTGGCTTCGGAAGTTCGTCTGGATGTTTTTTGTGTTGGATCCGAATTCGTCTAACATATGATGCTTGCTACTTGCTTCGAACAGTCTATGATTTTCTTGTTTTGTTTTCGTATCTAATTTATGTAAAAACCGTCGGGACGTACATTTAATTCCATTCCTTTAATTCATATTATTCATGTATATAGTTTCCAGTTAAACCCATAATAATGTATACCGTTGGACACATCTCATAATTATATGGTAGAGTCAATATTATTCATGATGAAATGGTTCGTAAAAAACGAGGGTGTTTTTTTTTATAATGCATACAATAATTATAAACAGCCCATTACACTAGTTCAACGGATTAACAAACATGTCCATAAGGTTGTAAGTTCACATTTCCTACCATATTATTTTTTGTTCACTATGAATATCAAATGTACCTGATGAAATAACATCCCTCGTGTTTGTTCATCGGAAAAGAAGAATTAGAAGTCAGTCACGTTTATCGCCATTGGCCTAGGAGAAAAATTGAATGGATAAGAAAAACACGATAGATCGTCTCCCAAAGGCAACAATATTTCATAGATGTCACCTCTTCTCGTTGTTGATGTGTTTTTGTGTTCATAGTCTAGGTTTAGGGTTTGAAAATTTGTTTGGAACTTTTGTGTGTTGGATCCGAATTCGTCTAACATATGATGGTTGCTAATTTCTTCTATGATTTTCATATTTTGTTTTCATATCTGATCTATATAGAGCAACTTGGATGTTTTGATGGCCATATCAGCCCACCACGCTAGTCCGGACCAACAAACATGAAGGTCTTTTTCTTTAAACGACAACTTTAGGTAAAGAGACAAAGAAAACTACACCAATATTACAAGAAGGAATAACAGCCCTAGCGTTTGTTCATCCAAAGAGAATAATAACCAGTCGTCATGTTTATCGCCATGGCCTAGGAGGAGAATAGAATGGATAAGAGAAACACGATAGATCGTCGCCCAATGGGAATGATATTTTGTGGATCTCACTTCTTCACGTTGTTGATGTGTTTCTGTGTTAATCGTCTAGGTTTAGGGTTTGGAAATTTGTCTGAAAATTTTGTGTGATGGATATGAATTCGTCTAACATATGATGGTTGCTTGCTTCAACCGTCTATGATTTTCTTGTTTTGTTTTTCGTATCTGATCTATGTAGAGCCAACTTGGACGTTTTGATGGCCATCCATTAGTTTGCGGTTTCTTCAAGTCGACGTATGTGTATGGCTCGTGCCAGATGTCCATTTGCACATAATGTTCCCATAGTTTTTGATAGTAGAATAGGGTAACCTCTATCTCTCGCTCTCCTTGTTGCCTTTCTTAACCACTTTTATGGTGTGAATTTCTGCTTGTCCACAGTTTAGACAATCCAAAAACCCATCGAGTTACTGGCTAGAAATGTTTACATGGGGCATGTGGATCCACCTTTGGATTTAAATATTAAAACGCTTTACTCCGTTTCCTCAACTCGAGTATCCAAGAGCAGCACATACAAGACCGTTACAGCCCTTATGGAGAAATCGAATCTATCTTCTATTTTGCAATGAGAGGTGTCGACGGTGCGTGTCTCACTTACACAACCCGAGAAGCGGCAGAGAAGGCCATCGAAGAGCACATGGGTTGTTATCAATGACCAAAATGTTAAGCTCTTATGGGAAACACATGTGATTCCCAAAGAAGTTGTGGTTCAGGAGAATCAACCCCATGACCATGATATGGATGTTTTTAGAGTTCTTATCCATTGAAATGTTTATTTCATAAAGAAGCATATGAATAAATAATATATCAGAAGTGATTTGTAAAATTGTCGATGAATAAATAATATTATATTTGTTGGTTGATTTCACTCTTGGATGATCATTTTAGTCTCGGAAGTGTTGGGAATATTTTGCACTTTTATTGCATGTTGTGCATGATGATCTTGTGAATTTGATGGGTGGAGAAGCATCTGAGCTACAGTTTTCTAAGTCATCAGATCCTTCTGTAATACTGTTGGCTGGACTCCAGAGAGTTGGAAAGACAACATTTTACGACCTCGCTTGTTACCCTAAAGAAAGTATGCTCTTTGTATGAGATATAGCTATGTATTAGAACTCAAGCTTTTTATCAATGATGGAGAATTTGTAACAAAATGAAAATGAATTGTATTGCTCAAGTTGATGTTTACAATGTACAATAAATCATATATATACATTCGGTTTAGTAAATGGAAGCTAAACCATTGGTTAAGCAAAAGGAAACTTAACCAATACCAAATCTATGATTTAATAATCTAATACTCTCCCCTCAAGATGGAAGACACAAGCTGTGAATTCTAATCTTGCCAATCAAGCTTTTGAACAGAGCCGGTTGAACTGCTTTAATAAAGATGTCTGCTAGTTGCAACTCCGACCTGACATGAAAAGTCTTGAGAAAACCACTATGCAGCCGCTCCCTAAAAATGTGACAGTCTATCTTCACGTGTTTGGTGCGCTCATGGTATACAGGGTTAGAAGCAATGTATAGCGCATATTTACTTTCGCAAAATACGGTAGCAGGCGAATGAGGTAAACAATGCATTTGAGAGAGTAGAGCTGTTAGCCAAATGAGTTCACAAGTGGCGTCTGCCATGGCTCTGTATTCTGCTTCAGAGCTGCTGTAGGCTGTTTCTTCGCACGCCAAGAAAATCAATGAATCACCTAGGAAAACGCAATAGCCTGTTTCAGATTTTCTAGAGTCATGACAAGCAGCCCAATCTGCATCAGAGTATGCAGTCAGCTTTATATCAGATGTCACGGAATAGAACATGCCTTGTGTTGGATCATTCTTCAAGTAATGAAGTACACGATGAGCAGCCTGGAGATGGATAGATATTGGAGCTGACATGAACTGACTGAGCTTGTGTACATTGTACATAAAATCAGGTCGAGTATGTGTCAGATACAACAAACGACCCACCAAAGCATCTGACAATACCTCACCATTCGAAGCAGAAAGCTTCAAAATAGGATCCATAGGAATAGAAACCGGCTTACATCCCAACATGCCAGCTTCTTCAAGAAGTTCCAAACAATATTTTCGTTGATTTAAAGAGATTCCAGTTTGATTCCGAGCAATCTCAAATCCCAAGAAGTAACGAGCTAGACCAAGAAAAGCAATCTCAGTATGGTTGATGAACACAGAGTGATCCGAGTGTGTATGAGTGAAACCATCACCTAAGATCACACCAGATAGCTTTGAATTCCGTTGGAGAGATGCTTGCTTGAGTCCATAGAGAGATTTGTGCAGCTTACAAACAGAATTAAGAGGACATTTCTTCCCAATGAGTTATTCATAACCATGAGGAAGACACATGTATATCTCTTCATACATAATATCCAACTGCTGAATAGACCATCCTTTAGCTGCAGCAACATCAAGAAGTAGACGAAATGTCTCTAGCTTTGCAACAGGAGAAAACGTGTCGACATAGTCTAAGCCCTATAGTTGTGTGTAACCCTTTGCAACAAGATGAGATGTTGGCCTTTCGACCGTGCCATCAGGATTGTACTTGTAAGTATTAACCCACTTACAACCAACCGGGTGTTTACCAGGAAGCAAATCACAAACAGTCCAAGTTCTTCTGTCTTGTAGAAAAAATTTCAGACTTCATAGCATTCTTAAACTCTTCGGATAGAATAGCCTCTTGGTATGTTTTGGGTGATTTTGTAGTAAAAGAAGGAAGTTGTGTTGAGATTCATCAAGTTTATCATTGGACAAAAACAGCCGAAATGGGGTAAGAGGTAGTATGAGTGAGGTGAACTGGTGTATCAGGATGGTGATGAAGAAGATAGCAATGGTACTGATCAAGATAACTTGGTGCTCTAACTTTTCTCCTAGTCCTAGTTTCATTATTAGGTTATCCTAGAGGTATTGTAGAAGAAGAATGCAAAGTTGTAGGATTAGTGTTAGAAGAATCAACATGAACAGGATCAAGAAGCATAGATGAGTCAATCACTACAAGAAAAATGACATATTGTGACAAAAGTTTATGACTAAAATTATCCGTAACAAGTTTGTGACTTATCATTGACGATTTTGTGACTAAATTTATACATCAAAAATCAGTAACTGGTTTGTCACAATATTGTGACTCATTTAGACGTAACCAAGTTTTGTCACGGTTAGTGACATAAGTGTGTATGTGGTAGTGTATGTGGTAGTGTTAATATCTCTCGACGGTGTGAACCTAGATGGAGACCTGCTGGGGTTGGAGTTTGGAATGAAATAAAGTGACAGAATTTTGGGATGTGTATTTAGAGGTGTACCAGTGTTCGGGGATGTTGCAGTGTGTTAGGGATAGCATCGGGGCTTAGAGAAAATCTATACGGAGGTTAGAGATTAATGAATACGAAGAGATCTAGGAAAGCAGCATGTACTCATAATCCTCAATAGGAGAGGAGAGTAGTCCTTAATGGAATAAGGATTAGGATATGGATATAAGCTATCTTGATGTTGAAAGCTGAAGAGTTAAAGGGAAAGGAGAATGATTTGTATTTGGAAGTGAAAGCTTTAAGTATTGGATACCATTGCTGCAGTAGCCGAGTATGCAGACGCTTTTAAGCATTTTTAAGGACCCATTGAACTGAGATAGTGCATACACCATAGAGCGGAAATACAGAACATCGTCTAGTCAAAGGAACCATATCGGTTAACACTATATAGTTCGTTGAGTTGTTGGAACCTACATCAAGTAGCTTTGGAGTTCACTAAGAGCGATTTGACATTACGGTATTGCCAGATTTTGATATCAAAGAAAAATATTCAGAAGACAACATTACGAGCTGGTAATGGACATTACCAGTTGTAGAAGTGTGTCTTTGGATCAACTGATGTGCAACATGTTCCTGTGAAGTGGATGTACGATGCCGCAAGCGTATTAAGATAAGCACGCCGTAGTGATGATCGAAGACACAATATTCTATTCCACCAGAGGAGTGTGATGGTACTTGGGAGTAGCTTGTTAAGTTTCGTGAGATGAAGTGCTCGCTAAGTTAATCAACGGAGATGTGGTTGGGTAGCACGCAACGGTGAAGGAAGAGATCATGGGACAAGTTTATTGGACGCTGATACCACTCAAATTACCTTAAGGAGTGTTACTATCATAAAAAGAGGTTCAGATGTAGTACTTAGGGATCGAATCCACAAGGAGCTAGGGAACAATTAAATCTAGTGTTTATTAATTCTAAAAGTTGTAAATGTTTAAATGAATTAGCAATAGTAATAAACGAAGTAAATAGTAAATGTAACTTGGTTGGAAATGATATTATATGCAGGGCCACTATTCAGGTATTGGAGATTATAATATCTATAGATGCCTATTTGTTGCATGCATGATATGTTAGAGCTCAATCGCTTAACTCAGTGATCAGCTGTCGCATGTTTCACTGGTTAACATGCTAGATCTCGTGTCTCAACGGTTAGTATGTTGACAACGAAATAGTGTCGATCGATGGTCCTATTGGGACGTCGACCGATACACCTTTGCCTACGTCGACCGATAGTCAGTTGAGGACATCGATCGACGGGTTCTAGCCAGGCCTATGCGCGAGTATGATATGCCCTATTAAGATACTAAATTGACGGTTAGCCCTCTCTAGCAGTCCTAATATGATAGATAGATGTCAGGATAGGATAAGAAGGGTGCTTGAGTATGCAATCCTATGATCAAGTTCTAGTTAGCAAGGCTAAAACAAGCAATGAATACAAATCTATCATGAATATCACAACAAGGCAGATCTATAGTTTGGGGCTAATCCCACAAACCTATCTGAACCCTGGATCTAATAATTGAACTACTCAGACATAGCAAAGCAATTCATAACAATGAAGAAATGGGAATTCATAGAATAGATGAAAAGAAATGAAACAAGGAGTTCCAATCACAAGTGATCTTCTCTCCAAAACTCTCTCTTCTCTCTCAAAGTAAAACTGTAACAAAAAGCTCTCCTTTGCCGTCAAAACACTTAGGCAGTATATAATCTATTAGGTTAAAAATTCGTCAGGGCATTTTTGTAATTTGGCTTGGCCTTGGGTTTTAAGTCCGCTGGATCCAAAATGTCGCGTGTCTACTGTCTCGACATCGATCGATGGTACTTGTGTACATCGATCGATATTAATCTTCATCTGTCGAGGCATCTCTTTGTGTCGATCGATAGAACTGATGCGCATCGATCGATTGTTCTTCCTCTCGTCGATCTCTACATGGTCAGCTCAGGTGAAATGTCCTTTAAGCTCCAAAATGCTCCAAAGTCATAGCTTTACTCTGAAATGCACCTGGACCTGAAAACATACCTAGAAGAGTAGAAAACATAAATATATATATAGTAAAACACTTATATACCATGGATGAAAACATGTCAAATCCAAGATATATCAACTCCCCCAGACTTACCATTTTGCTTGTCCTCAAGCAAAACATACAGGCAGTCTCTCTGAAAGAGGTTTGAAAATATTAGAGACTTAAGATTTTAAAGCATAGAAATCTTTTCCTCAACAATTTTGCAACAACATTTAAAAAGTCCTAATCACAGAAGCACACTATGCAATATCCTAGCTTAGCAACTATTTCTAACACAACTCATCAATTCACGTCTGACATCCCCTCTACTGACATCATTTCTTAGCATAAATATAAAGTGAATGCTTTACCTTGGGAGTATCGATCATAAGATGCAAGGATTTCAGACATGCATCTGGAGCTGCAGGTAAAAGTTAGTTCCTAGTTTCTCTCTCTCTAATTTTCTCTCTTGAGTTAAAGTCTGCTTCCATTGCAAGATCAGTGACTAAGATTGGACAGGCTTCCATGAATCAAAACTTAATGGTGGTTTCCACCAAGTTCTGTTTACTTCTTTTTGACCTATATCCAAGAGTTCTTTGCGAAAGCGAGCCTTGAAGATTGCCGCCTCCAAGTCCCGTTTCGAACTCTTTTGTTGGAGTCTTTATGAATCAAGCCTTAATGGTTTTAGCCACCAAGTCCTATTCAGACTCATCCTAAGTAAACAATAGATCTTATTTTTATTTTATTATATATATCTATATATATTTTTTAAATAGAACTCACAACTATTCTAGGGTCGAACGTAGAGAGAAATGTGATGAATAATCTACACAAGGCGTTACCTTCCAGACCTGTCTGAAGAATCCGATCCCATGTATACCAAGCCCCAAGACAAGCGGTTATGTCAGGTTTAGTGTTGGAAATCAGCTTTGGTTACTTCATACGTTTCAAGGCAAGTGTGTAGTTGATAGGTTGATCTGCTTTAGCATCTATAGTGCTATTTGCAATCAGTAATTCTAAAATGGTGCTAAAAATTGGTTAGATATTCAAGTTTAAATCAATATAAGATTATAGTCCATATTTTCAATAGCTAAGCATCATGAACTATTCCAGACATAAATTACACTGTCTCAGTGTAACTCAGCTGGAGTTATGATGGAATAGTTCATGATGTACGAAATGTAACAAGTAGGGAAGATACATCTGACCGATCGATCAATGGGAAAGTGTTACATCGATCGTCGTTTGTTTGTCTATGTCGAGCGATGTCGACGTCTCGTCGGCGGTCGATATTCAGGTCCTCTTACTTGGGTCTCCTAAATCTGAAAGAAATAAAACGAAAGTAAATAAATGCTAGCTAATAAAACCAAACTAAAATACCTAATAGTGGGTTGCCTCCCACTCAGCGCTTGGTTTATAAATGCTAGCTAATAAAACCAAACTAAACATACCTAATAGTGGGTTGCCTCCCACTCAGCGCTTGGTTATAGTCATTTAGCTTGCTGTGGTAGTGATTGGCTATTTGGTGGAGAAACAACATGCTTGTTGGAAAACAAGCATCCACGTCATCTCTGCACATTCTGGACCAAGATGCAATGAAACTTCTTGTAGCCTCATCATTTCTTGCATAGGCGTATGCTGAAAGTTCTGTCAGTTCCTTGTGCATTGACTTTATCGTCTTGTGTATCAGCTGCTCGCCGCTGGTGTAGACTCGGCGTCGATCGATGCGATTATGTGTTCGTCGGTCGATCTGGGCGACTTACCATCGAGCGATTTTGCTCGCGTCCTGTCGATCGATGATGATATCTGGTGATGAGCTGCGAGTTGCTGTCTAGTCCACTGATTCTGTTGTCGAATGGAAAGTAGATGTCATCGCAGCGTTTGTCAAGTCGTTCCTCCATGGTGTCTATTGCAGTGTAGATCTTGGATGTGATCTTGTCAACCTCTGCTGCTGTGTAAGGAAGTAACTCCACAGGATTCTTGCCATCGATCCAAGGCCCTCGTAGCCTGTCGATCGATGCTGATTTTGCCTGCAAAAAATTTTGATTAGTAATGTTATCAATATCCCTTTGGGCATGAAGTATTTGACTAGACAATTTGTTGAAATATAGCATGACTGGTGATACGAAGCGGTCATGCATGTCCTCGTAAGTCCTCAGCCTCTCATTCATGGCTGAGACCTTAGCGTCGAGCGATGTGATGGTACACACGTCGATCGATGTGGCTGGTTGTTGGTCCTCTTGCGAATGGTGTCCAGATCTTGCTGTAGTAGCTCGATTTTAGTGCTCAGCCAGTCCACGTTGTTCTTGAGAGGGTAGTATACGTCGTTTATCCTCGTGTCGATGTATGAGACTTCCCATTCATCCTTGTGTTTGTGTCGATGTATGAGACTTCCCATTCATCCTTGTGTTTTGCTGAACATTGCGGTTTTGCAGGGATCTGGGCTGTAGGAAGACTGACGTCGATCGATGGTGCACGTGGTGCGTCGATCGATGCTGAGGTCGTGGCTTCCTTCTCAAGTTTCTGACGTAAACTCTTAATTTCTGTCCTTATTTCTACCATACTTCTGAAAAGCTCATTGTAGCCGCTATCCAAAGGTTGATGTGTATCTTCTACCAATGATTTGAGCTCCTCTCACAGTTTTTCCTGAGCTCCACAAATACCAAATACCATCTCGTTGATTTCATCTTTGGTGTAGAGTTCTGGTGCCAGTCTTGTGAGTGTGAAGGAAGTGGCATGTTCTGGAAGACAGATGTGACTCTCTTCAAAAAAAGATGCTCTTTCCAATATTTTCCTGATGTCGTCCTTTGTGACATGTATCATCTCACCAGCTACGCCTCGTGCGTTTCCACACTCATCTCGTCCCTTCGTTTCCAAGTGAACTTTCTGGCTCCGTACATGTCAAAGCTCGGTTCCCAAATTTATAACGTCTGTCGATCGACGTCGGGTCATCCATATCGATCGACGTTGGTGTTACCCTGTCGATCAATGTCTCAGTTGTCCCGTCGATCGATGCTTGCCCTTTTGGTTGGCGTGATAGATCTGAATTGATTTCTGTTGCGGTGACTCCTACGTGGTTGTTAGGATCTGTTTGAATGACGTTTGGAGTGCCACGTTGCTGTGAGAATAGGTTTTCAGATCCATTGGCTACTTGAAGGATATCTGCTATGTCCTCTCTGGACACATGTAAGATCCTTCCATCTATTGCACGTGCGTTAACTTCCGTATTTATCCGTGGAAACTTGACATTTATCCTTCCTTGTTGGCCAAGCGTAAACTATGCTGTGGTTTACGGGCTTTTGGTTAGGAAATCGTAGGATGGGCCTCGAGTCGTGTTTTAGGTCCCTTTGGGCCGTCTTCCGACTCGACACGTTTACTACGAATTTTCCGCGGTTTCTAATCCGCGAAGTTTGATCGATGAATTAGAATAGGGGAAACATGGACTGAGCTTGCTACGGTCTTCGGGAGATAGCATTCGAAGGTTTGTCGAGAATGCAAGGATTGGTGTCGTATCGATGTTCGGAAGGGTTCAATCGCTACACAGCGACCGAACTTTGGCTCGAGCCCGGTCGCTTCGTAGCGACTGAGCGGGACGAGCGCTCGGTCGCTACGTAGCGACCGAGCGGGACAAGCGCTCGGTCGCTACGTAGCGACCGAGCTTTGGCTTGAGCTTGGTCGCTACGTAGCGACCGAGCGGACGAGCGCTCGGTCGCTATGTAACGACCGAGCTTTGGCTTGAGCTCGGTCGCTACGTAGCAACCGAGCTTTGGCTCGAGCTCGGTCGCTACGTAGCGACCGAGCGGGACGAGCGCTCGGTCGCTACGTAGCGACCGAGCTTTGGCTCGAGCTCGGTCGCTATGTAGCGACCGAGCGGGACGAGCGCTCGGTCGCTACGTAGCGACCGAGCTTGGCTCGGGTTTGGTTGCTGCATAGCGACCGGACGGCGTGTATGCGCGGTGACCGAGCTTGGTTTGTTTGGTTTGAATCTCAAAGGATACTTCTTCGTAAAAACTTCGTATTGGTTATTTTTTACGAAAATTACATCTTTCCTTTTACTATCTCTTTCGGAAATACGATCTCCGAGGATTTTCGGGTGGTAATTCCGTCGTAACCGTTTTTGACCCCAACAATGAACTCGCATCGATCGACAGACCATGACGAAGATCGATGGACGGGTTACTCCAGTCATCGATCGACGTCGTCTGCTGAATTGACTGAATGCAATGCGGTTCGAATTCTAACTCATGAAGAGTTCACAGCTAAGCATCCTCACCCACCCTCCCCTTTCTATGATAATATCGATCGGTTGAGCCAACCATCGATCGACAGAGTGAGTCCGACGTCGATCATCACACCCCACCTCCCATCGATCGACAGGCACCTCTGACATACCGAGTGCGGTTACCCTCAATCGATAACGATTATATCAACGCACTCAGACCACCACCTAAACCATTAGCTAGCCCACCCGAACCAAAACCCAACCCTTTAAATATTTCACCAAAACCTATTCAAGAAGATCAGGAAACTAAGGGAGAAGGTTAAGGAAAAGAAAGGAGAAAATTCCTAAGAACCTTAAGAGGGAAGCTAACGATAAGGAGATGGATGGTTTCACTAAAAGAGTCCTCAGAATCCCAATCGAAAAAGCTTTTGATGAAGCTTACTTCACACATCGGTTGTGGATGTTCTTCAGAGAAACAAAGGTATTTGAGGAGGACATTAGGAGAATGTTTCATCAAGTCAGAGAGAAGATGAAACATGTGGGAACCGAAATTCGCACTGTCGATTTACGTTTAAATTAGGAAACTAAGAAAACCCTAATTTCCCAGAGGTCCCGGATCTCTGCGAGAGCCAACGACAAGTGACCAAATATATGTGGAAATCGTGAAAAGATAACAAACGAGTTTAAAGAAAACAGTAGATCTTATTTCAAATCTGCGTAAGAGTGTTGCGATCATTACAAGAGATCATAAAAGCTTTGGCGGCAAAGGCTGTCAGCGAGTTACCTAGTTCTAGCGGCCTAAAAGCTTAAACCTAGTTAAGTCGCAGCTCGATAACAAAAGACGAAAAAGATAAAGAAAAGGTTTTTGATTGATTTCGGACTGAACCTTGTTAAAGGCTGCCTACGTACCCCTTTCGAGGATCAAGCCAAACGTAGTTCAATTGATAGAGCTGGACAAGAGATCGAACTGCCTGGGCGAGTTCGTCTAATAATCGAGTGCCAGTCATAGAAACCAAACTTGTCGAGAATAAGCCTAAAGTTTCTAAGTGCAAAGAATTCCGAATCTAAAAGCCCCCTCTTGCTCCTCGCCTAGGACTCCTTATATACTAGCTCCAAGGTCGGTTTACGCTTTTACTCTTCTGCCCTTAAGCCGTCATAGCATAAAAATGGAGATATTCCGTTTTTCCCGATCTTCACAATTATCTTCAAAACTTCCGTATTTATCCGCGGAAACTTGACATTTATCCTTCCTTGTGGACCAAGCGTAAACCAGGCTGTGGTTTACGGGCTTTTGGTTAGGAAAATCGTAGGATGGGCCTCGAGTCGTGTTTTAGGTCCCTTTGGGCCGTCTTCCGACTCGACACGTTTACTACGAGTTTTCCGCGGTTTCTAATCCGCGAAGTTTGATCGATGAATTAGAATGGCGGGAAACATGGACTGAGCTTGCTACGGTCTTCGGGAGATAGCATTCGAAGGTTTTGACGAGAATGCAAGAACTGGTGTCGTATTGACGTTCGGAAAGGTTCAATCGCTACACAGCGACCAAACTTTGGCTCGAGCCCGGTCGCTTCGTAGCGACCGAGCGGGACGAGCGCTCGGTTGCTACGTAGCGACCGAGCGGGACGATCGCTCGGTCGCTACGTAGCAACCGAGCTTGGCTGAGCTCGGTCGCTACGAAGCGACCGAGCGGGACGATCGCTCGGTCGCTACGTAGCGACCGAGCGGGACGATCGCTCGATCGCTACGTAGCGACCGAGCGGGATGATCACTCGGTCGCTACGTAGCGACCGAGCTGTGCGCATGCTTGGTCACCGCGTATCGATCGAGCTTGGCTCGTCCGCGGTCTGATTTCCATACTCGAGCTTGTCCGCGGCCGATTTGGATACATGTCCGTTGCCTTCGGACAATCGGTATTTAGTGGTTCGATTGAGATTTGGACGATATTTTACTGCAAGGCTGTTCGTAAAGATATCTTTACGAAGATTACTTTTCGTAAAAACGGTTATGCTGACTTTTACGGAATTTCAGACATTGATTCCGTCGTGACCGATTTTGACCCCAACAGTTAGCCCCCCAGCTCGTTAGAATCATGAGCTTCTAGCGTGAGGTTCTAGCGAGTGGCTTGGCAAGTTAGGCAAGTTAGGTGAGTTAGGCGGAATTAATGGTTGAAAAGGTCTGTGGTAAGTGATCTTCTCGCTCTCCTAAAAGTAGAAAACGCGATAAGATTGGGGCTGCGCCTTACGACGGCTGCCTACGTACCCTTGTTGAAGGGATCAAGCCTTTCGTAGTTCATCTTGGAGTTAAGGTTCTTATGACTAGTTTTCCAGTAGGACCTTTATGGTCTAGTTTTTATGTAGCGGTTATAAGGCGTGTTGCTGCCGATGGCATTTTGTATGGGTGTAGAGGGAAGACTACGAGTTGTCGTCTCGTAATCTAACTCTGTGTGAATTGCCATATCCATAATCTGTTTCGAGAGTTTTCCGCAGTGTGTAAACTTGCGGGATTTTCTGAAGACGTTCGAATATTGGCAAAGAGACAAATTTTGGGATCTCGTATCAGGGTGTTTGATACTATGCCTAGAGATGTTAGAGACCAGTGCGCTGAGTTTAGGGCAAGACTTAGGTTTACTCCTGATTTTAGAGGGTGCGATGACTAATTCGACTTACGTATCCCGTTTCAGTTTCATCCTGATTCCATACCGATTTAAAGTCCGCGATAGGTTCTCGGCTTATATGACTTGTATGGTTGGAATCGAGCATCTCTCCGGAGACCGGAAGTGCTGGACCAAAATTTCGGATTTCTTTTATAGCGCTATTATCCTTGTGTCGGATGTAAGAGAGTCATCTTCTACGAGATGGCTAAGTCTGTTTAGGACGTTAAGAGTTTGTTGTGATCAGCAACAAACTTAATGGTAAAAATTACTATTTTGAGTCTTCGCGAAGAATATGTTTTGAGAAGATGTTAGTGCGTATGACTGTCTGGTCTTCCATGAAGGTGTTTTTATCGAGGAAGGAAATTTCGTCGAAGAACTAATCTTCAGGCGTCCGCGACGTCTCGCGATGCTGAAGATTTGTTATTCTTTCGTATGCCACGTTTCGTGCTTGAAATGTTCGCGGGCTTTGAAGATATTTCGCGATGTTGCGAGTGTTTAGTATTAGCCCTGTGTTTGAGAAACATTCTGGTTTGACTAAGAATGTTCGCAGCCAAAAATTGTTGTTCCTGCTCGGATGCTAATAATTTTGTTTGCGATCGAGGAATTATGACTGAGGTGTCGTGTAAATTTGTCCATGGGAACAAGCGTTTTCCTTCATGGTGCTTTGTGAAGAGTTGGCCTTCCGAGATGTATTTCGTGCATTTTTTAGGATGTTTCGTATAGCTCCAGAAGCTTTGTTACGAATTTTTCCTTACTTGCCGCGTATTATGGTTAAAACGTTGCGGGCTTGATATGCGTGGCGATCGTTTCTCGACTTTCGGAGAGTTTAGATCGGTTTGCAAGATCTGGATGAACAACTATGGAACAATATATCGAGACAGGAAAAATCGCTTAAAACATAGTTCGCTAGACTATCCGCCTAGGTTTTACGTTCCCTAAAGTTCTATGGCAGCCTCAAAGTAATTTCCTACGAAAATTCCAAGTCTGATTTCAAAAATTTTAAGTCGGAAATACCTTAGTTCTCTCGAAGATGCAGTTCTGTCCCTTCTCAGTTTTGCGTGCTCATTTCCGTTTCCTATTCTCGTGTATGTTCGCCATTTCCGATATTGGTGTTTATCCTTTGAAACTTGACATTTATCTTCCGAACTTGACTGTTATCTTCTCCTAAGATAAGACGTCGATTTTTGTAAAAAGGTTCAACGTAATCGTATAGTTAAGGCGGCTAAGGTGTTAAGTTAACCATTGCCGTTTTATACGATTAATCTGAATCCATGCGAGAAAATAGGTTTTTGCGGTTTTTTTTTATATCGTAAAGTCTCAATGGTAACTTTAATCGAGGCGAAACAAGAGACGTTTCGATCGAGATTCAAAAGTGAACGCAAAGATGAGCAGAAACAAGCCAAGGAGTTTAAGATGAGGTTTACTTGTTTTTGTCGTAAAATCTCAACGGAAACTCCGATTGAGACGAAACGAAAAGCGTTTCGACGAGGATTCAAAAGACAACCCAAAGGAGGACCTTTCTGAGGCCTTACAGGTCGCTACGTAGCGACTGACAGTCTGACAGGTCGCTACGTAGCGAATGGAAGCAAGCCGAGAAGCGTCCTACTTGTTTTTGTCGTAAAATCTCAACGGAAACTCCGATTGAGACGAAACAAAAAGCGTTTCGACGAGGATTCAAAAGACAACCCAAAGGAGGACCTTTCTGAGGCCTTACAGGTCGCTACGTAGCGACTGACAGTCTGACAGGTCGCTACGTAGCGAGTGGAAGCAAGCCGAGAAGCGTCCTACTTGTTTTTGTCGTAAAATCTCAACGGAAACTCCGATTGAGACGAAACGAAAAGCGTTTCGAAGAGGATTCAAAAAAGAACGCAAAGGAGGAACCCTTTGAGGACTTACAGGTTGCTACGTAGCGACTGACAGTCTGACAGGTCGCTACGTAGCAAATGGAAGCAAGCCGAGAAGCGTCCTACTTGTTTTTGTCGTAAAATCTCAACGGAAACTCCGATTGAGACGAAACGAAAAGCGTTTCGACGAGGATTCAAAAGACAACCCAAAGGAGGACCTTTCTGAGGCCTTACAGGTCGCTACGTAGCGACTGACAGTCTGACAGGTCGCTACGTAGCGAGTGGAAGCAAGCCGAGAAGCGTCCTACTTGTTTTTGTCGTAAAATCTCAACGGAAACTCCGATTGAGACGAAACGAAAAGCGTTTCGACGAGGATTCAAAAGACAACCCAAAGGAGGACCTTTCTGAGGCCTTACAGGTCGCTACGTAGCGACTGACAGTCTGACAGGTCGCTACGTAGCGAGTGGAAGCAAGCTGAGAAGCGTCCTACTTGTTTTCGTCGTAAAATCTCAACGGAAACTCCGATTGAGACGAAACAAAAATCGTTTCGACGAGGATTCAAAAGAGAACCCAAAGGAGGACCTTTCTGAGGCCTTACAGGTCGCTATGTAGCGACTGACAGTCTGACAGGTCGCTACGTAGCGAGTGGAAGCAAGCCGAGACGAGTCCCACTTGTTTTCGTCGTAAAATCTCAACGGAAACTCCGATTGAGACGAAACGAAAAGCGTTTTGACGAGGATTCAAAAGAGAACCCAAAGGAGGACCTTTCTGAGGCCTTACAGGTCGCTACGTAGCGACTGACAGTCTGACAGGTCGCTACGTAGCGAGTGGAAGCAAGCCGAGACGAGTCCTACTTGTTTTCGTCGTAAAATCTCAACGGAAACTCCGATTGAGACGAAACGAAAAGTGTTTCAACGAGGATTCAAAAGAGAACCCAAAGGAGGACCTTTCTGAGGCCTTACAGGTCGCTATGTAGCGAGTGGAGATTTGGCTTGAGCTCGGTCACTACGTAGCGACCAAACAGTGTGTGTGCTCGGTCGCTACGTAGCGACCGAGCAGCGTGTGCGTGCTCGGTCGCTACGTAGCGACCGAGCAGCGTGTGCGTGCTCGGTCGCTACGTAGCGACCGAGCAGTGTGCGTGCTCGGTCGCTACGTAGCGACCGAGCAGCGTGCGTGCTCGGTCGCTACGTAGCGACCGAGCAGCGTGTGTGCTCGGTCGCTACGTAGCGACCGAGCAGCGTGCGTGCTCGGTCGCTACGTAGCGACCGAGCAGTGTGCGTGCTCGGTCGCTACGTAGCGACCGAGCAGCGTGTGCGTGCTCGGTCGCTACGTAGCGACCGAGCAAACGTAGCGACCGAGCAGCGTGTGTGCTCGGTCGCTACGTAGCGACCGAGCAGCGTGTGCGTGCTCGGTCGCTAAGTAGCGACCGAGCAGTGTGCGTTCTCGGTCGCTACGTAGCGACCGAGCAGCGTGTGCGTGCTCGGTCGCTACGTAGCGACCGAGCAGCGTGCATGCTCGGTCGCTACGTAGCGACCGAGCAGTGTGCGTGCTCGGTCGCTAAGTAGCGACCGAGCAGTGTGCGTTCTCGGTCGCTACGTAGCGACCGAGCAGCGTGTGCGTGCTCGGTCGCTACGTAGCGACCGAGCAGCGTGCATGCTCGGTCGCTACGTAGCGACCGAGCAGTGTGCGTGCTCGGTCGCTACGTAGCGACCGAGCTGTGTAATCGTTTTGTTGTGGTTCCTTTTTCCGCGATTAACGTAGGGGGTTTTCAGCGGTTTTTTGGGAGAACAAGTTTTATCCTTCCGAAATGTTTTCGGAAAACGTGTTTTGGTAAAACCCTTACGCATCGAGATTTGTTTACGGGGTTTTGATAAGATTTATCGTTTCCCTTCTTGTTTACAGGGAGAAATCGCGAGCTTGTTTTAGTGCTCTTCCTGTGGCGGAAGGTCGCGACTAAGTTTTCGATTTTGTTGAAAACTACGGCGTTTGCGTAAGCGTTGGCCATAGGAGCAGTCAGTGCTGCGAGTTTGTCTTTCATATATCCAGACATCGTTTCGATCAAGCGTTTTGTGGCCATGATTAAGAGTAATCCGTTACCCCCCCCTCCTTCTAGCGCCAAACTGTGGGAACCGAAATTCGCACTGTCGATTTACGTTTAAATTAGGAAACTAAGAAAACCCTAATTTCCCAGAGGTCCCGGATCTCTGCGAGAGCCAACGACAAGTGACCAAATATATGTGGAAATCGTGAAAAGATAACAAACAAGTTTAAAGAAAACAGTAGATCTTATTTCAAATCTGCGTAAGAGTGTTGCGATCATTACAAGAGATCATAAAAGCTTTGGCGGCAAAGGCTGTCAGCGAGTTACCTAGTTCTAGCGGCCTAAAAGCTTAAACCTAGTTAAGAAGCAGCTCGATAACAAAAGACGAAAAAGATAAAGAAAAGGTTTTTGATTGATTTCGGACTGAACCTTGTTAAAGGCTCCCTACGTACCCCTTTCGAGGATCAAGCCAAACGTAGTTCAATTGATAGAGCTGGACAAGAGATCGAACTGCCTGGGCGAGTTCGTCTAATAATCGAGTGCCAGTCATAGAAACCGAACTTGTCGAGAATAAGCCTAAAGTTTCTAAGTGCAAAGAATTCCGAATCTAAAAGCCCCCTCTTGCTCCTCGCCTAGGACTCCTTATATACTAGCTCCAATGTCGGTTTACGCTTTTACTCTTCTGCCCTTAAGCCGTCATAGCATAAAAATGGAGATATTCCATTTTTCCCGATCTTCACAATTATCTTCAAAACTTCCGTATTTATCCGCGGAAACTTGACATTTATCCTTCCTTGTGGACCAAGCGTAAACCAGGCTGTGGTTTACGGGCTTTTGGTTAGGAAAATCATAGGATGGGCCTCGAGTCGTGTTTTAGGTCCCTTTGGGCCGTCTTCCGACTCGACACGTTTACTACGAGTTTTCCGCGGTTTCTAATCCGCGAAGTTTGATCGATGAATTAGAATGGCGGGAAACATGGACTGAGCTTGCTACGGTCTTCGGGAGATAGCATTCGAAGGTTTTGACGAGAATGCAAGAACTGGTGTCGTATTGACGTTCGGAAAGGTTCAATCGCTACACAGCGACCAAACTTTGGCTCGAGCCCGGTCGCTTCGTAGCGACCGAGCGGGACGAGCGCTCGATCGCTACGTAGCGACCGAGCGGGACGATCGCTCGGTCGCTACGTAGCGACCGAGCTTGGCTGAGCTCGGTCGCTACGAAGCGACCGAGCGGGACGATCGCTCGGTCGCTACGTAGCGACCGAGCGGGACGATCGCTACGTAGCGACCGAGCTTGGCTGAGCTCGGTCACTACGTAGCGACCGAGCGGGACGATCGCTCGGTCGCTACGTAGCGACCGAGTGGGACGATCGCTCGGTCGCTACGTAGCGACCGAGCTTGGCTGAGCTCGGTCGCTACGTAGCGACCGAGCGGGACGATCACTCGGTCGCTACGTAGCGACCGAGCTTGGCTCGGGCTCGGTCGCTACGTAGCGACCGAGCGAGACGGATGCTCGGTCGCTACGTAGCGACCGAGCTTGGCTCGAGCTCGGTCGCTACGTAGCGACCGAGCTGTGCGCATGCTTGGTCACTGCGTATCGATCGAGCTTGGCTCGTCCGCGGTCTGATTTCCATACTCGAGCTTGTCCGCGGCCGATTTGGATACATGTCCGTTGCCTTCGGACAATCGGTATTTAGTGGTTCGATTGAGATTTGGACGATATTTTACTGCAAGGCTGTTCGTAAAGATATCTTTACGAAGATTACTTTTCGTAAAAACGGTTATGCTGACTTTTACGGACTTTCAGACATTGATTCCGTCGTGACCGATTTTGACCCCAACAAAACACATGATCACATTGACGAAGAAGAGTGATCTTGGGAAGTTGCAATACCATGTGTAGTCAAGGGTGTTGAATTTCCCCATTCAATGTGTGACACATGAGCATCAGTTAGTATCTTCCCTAGGATCATGGCAGACCAGCTTGGTTTGACCATCGAACATTCAACAGAATCCTTCACCTTCGTGGATCTTTCAGAAAAACGATCAGGAGGTATCATTAGAGATCTGGAGGTACAGATTGGTATTGCCCTTGTCCCGGAAGATTTTCATGTCCTCGACATCAAGCTTAACTGGAACTCTTCACTTCTGCCTGGAAGACCTTTCCTAGCTACAGTGGGAGCTGTATGTGACATAAACAAAAACAAATTGTGTCTGCCGCTCATAGACCCCAACATCCACTACGACCCCATCTGCCTAAGAGAAAGGTTATTAATTATGTGGATTACGGGAAAGAACTTGGCTTCATTGGCGCATGCCATTGTGGAGCAGAGTACGAATCGGAGTACGAAACAGAGTACTCGGAATCGATCGACACCCCCATATTTCCATCGATCTATTCCAATGAGTCAACGATGACCGATGACCGCAACAACACGTCGCTCGACGTTGATCTGCCGGTTGACCGTTTCGCTTTACCTAATCATTGTTACCCACACTTTGCCTTCCAACCTCCAAGCAAGAGGGACGTGAAGATTATTCCATAGGCAGTTGGGCAGACAGTGGTTTCCATGAAAGTTTTGCAGTTGACACTGTAATTACTTCACCTAACGAGGAACATACAGAGGAATACGATGAGGATTATTGGAAAGAACGTGCAATAGAAATATCTTTGCAGGATGAAAGATTTGAATGACATAAGTTCACCAACACGTTTCCAACATCGTTCGACGAAGTGCACTCCACATCGGTCGATACCCACCCTCGTCCAGCAAAACAACCGCTCATATCGATCGACACCCATACAGGAACATCGATCGATATTCGCGCCGCAGCGAAAATTCAGGAGCAGGAGAATATTTCCTCTCCAACTAGGTTTATAGATACCTATATAAAATGTTTTGCACTCCTAAAGCCACCTCCACACACTAGAGCAGACACACAAGCAGAAAAGATGAACACTCTTCCATCTACATCAACAGGAAAATCCATGAAGAGCAATCATCTCAAGAACACAAATTCTGCAGAAATTACTCTACCATCGATCGATGCATCTGTATCTACATCAATCGATACTACTCTAAACCCTAATCTTTCTATTTCTAAATTGAATGATAATGCAAACATTGATTACGGTTTTCTAACACCTGATGAATTCGGTATTTCCAGGATAATTGTGAAGATCGGGAAAAATGGAATATCTCCATTTTTATGCTATGACGGCTTAAGGGCAGAAGAGTAAAAGCGTAAACCGACCTTGGAGCTAGTATATAAGGAGTCCTAGGCGAGGAGCATGGGGGAGAACTTTTTCAGAGCAAACTTAGCACTTAGAGCAATTTAGGCAATTTTCCGTTTTTGTTATTTCGAGCTGCGACTCAATTAGGTTTAGCCGTCTTAGGGTTACTAGAACTAGGAATCTCGCCGACAGCTCTCGAGCCCAGGCTTATACCTTGTTGTAAACGCTCATACGCAAATTCGGAATAAGATCTTCTTTGCTCTCTTTTCGATTTATTATACTTTATCGTTGTTATTCTCGTGTTCTGATTGCTTGACGTGTGGTAATTAGCAGATATCTGGGTCCTCTGGGAAATTAGGGTTTTCCTAGTTTCCTTATTTAAACGGAAATCGACAGTGCGAATTTCGGTTCCCACAGTTTGGCGCTAGAAGGAGGGGGGGTATGGATCAATCTAACCCGCAAAAGCCACATCACTCTCAATCAGACATGTCAACTAACGACGCGTATAACGTGCAAACTCCTCTTAACGGAGGCAGCGGCACCGATCTCCACACTCCAGTAGCGGACGTATCCGCGGCCAACGCACAAGCCAATGCCGCGACGCTCGAGGAGTTTAAAAAGATGTTCGCCACCTATGAGAAAAGGTCGGAAGAACAGGATAAGCTCGTGAATACCTTGACCAAACAGGTTGAAACCTTAACGGCAAGGACCCAAGCAATCCGTCCCCGCGGAACCACCAAAATCCGCGAGAAGAGGCTCGACTTCGCTACCCCACTCGACAGATCAGGAGTCGCACGGGAACGACCTTCCGGTCAAAATCCTAGCGAGAAATCTCCCATCGAAAAGGGAAACCCTGAAAGTCTTCCGCCCCCTGCAAAGGACTCGGAGGATAACGAAGCCGAACACATTGACCTGGATCCTAGCGATGTCTCCAACGACACCGACGAAGACGTCGATAGACATGCAAGAAGGACCAGAAGCCGATCCGCTCGGGAAGGCTCTCCGTTCGAAAAACCAATGACGGAAGAAGAGGAAGTCGCCTACTGGAACGAACAAGAGGAGCTGGCTGAAAAGCAAACCGAGCTCACTCGCAGTAAACGCCGACAAGCTCGGAAATCCACTGACGAGACATCGGATATCCGCGATCTTCGTGACTACATCACCAAGACTGCGGCAGAAGTGAGAGCCGTAAAGTCTCAAATTCATCATGCTACTAGTGCTGCCCCCGAGATCGATCGACTGCTGGAAGGAGCTCGAAAGACCCCCTTTACCAGTCGCATTTCGGACATGAGGGTGTCCGATCCGGCAAAAATCAAAGTACCTAAGTACGATGGTAAGGCCGATCCAAAAGCGCACCTTCAGGCTTTCCACATCGCGATGGGAAGAGCAAGACTGAAGGACGGCAAAAAAGATGCCGGCTATTGCCGCCTATTCGTCGAAAATCTTGAAGGAGCAGCGCTCGAATGGTTCGCACGCCTTCGTTGCAACACCATCGGGAGTTTTCGACAGCTCGCATCAGAATTTCTCAAACAGTACTCTGTATTCATAGACAGAGAAACTTCCGATGTTGACCTCTGGAGTCTCTCCCAGAGGGAAGACGAACCCCTCCGCGAGTTTATCAGTCGGTTCAAGCTGATAATGTCTAGGGTCAGCGGGATAAGCGACAAAGTGGCCATCGACGCGCTGAGAAAGACGCTCTGGTATAAGTCGAAATTCAGAAAGTGGATAACTCTCGACAAACCGCGAACGATCCAAGACGCCCTCTACAAAGCGACGGACTACATCATAGTCGAGGAAGAAACTAAAGTCTTATCGCAAAAACATAAGGCGGCAAGACCATCCTCGAAAGATGTGGATCCGAAAGGGAAAAAGAAAAACTCTCGTAACGACAAATACGTCCATCACGAGGGGGAAGATATCCAAGGGGCGCATAACTATGCGATCAATTCGGATCAAGGCCGGACCATGGGCAACACATGGACTCGCAATCAACGGTATGACGAAAACACCTTCTGCGAGTTCCACCAATCCCGAGGACATTCTACGACCAAATGCAAAGTCTTGGGAGCAAGACTGGCCGCGAAGCTACTCGCTGGAGAGCTCTCGGAAGTAACTAGCGTCAAGGATCTCATCCTCGATTCTGATCGCCCTCCAAAGACGGACAGAAATCCGCCCGCTGAAAAATCCCCTCAACGAAACCAGCCTGGGGATAAACGCGGTAGGAGGCCGGACGACAAGGGGAACGATAACAATCGTCGCAGAGTCAATATTATCATCGGAGGATCACAATACTGCAGCGATACTGTGTCGGCCATCAAAGCTTACCAACGGAAGGCAGAGTCGAGTGCAAATTGGCCTACATGGTCTCCTCCTCGAGACGGCCAACATTGCTCGATCACCTTCACAAAGGAAGAAGCCGGCGGCATAGATCAACCTCACTGCGACCCGCTCGTCATAGATCTCGTCATACGAGATTTAGAAGTCGGAAGGGTACTCGTCGACACGGGAAGCACGGTCAACGTAATCTTCTGTGACACTCTCAAGCGGATGAGCATCAAACTCGGAGAAGTAATTCCGACGCCAAAACCGCTCACGGGTTTTTCAGGCGAAGTATCGATGACTCTCGGATCGATCCAATTGCCAGTCATGGCCAAGGAGATCACGAAAATCGTCGAGTTCGCGGTAGTCGATCATCCCGCTATCTACAACGTGATCATGGGAACCCCATGGCTCAACGCCATGCAGGCAGTTCCGTCAACCTACCACCTGGGTCTCAAATTCCCAACGCCAAGCGGAGTCGCGGCCATCTGGGGATGCCAAAAACAGTCGCGGCTATGCTTCCTCGCAGAACACAAGTTAAGGTAAATCACGACTTCTGCAGCTGTAAACGGCAAGCGCACGAAGATAGACCAATCTTCGGCCAAAAGCGCCCCGGGAAAAGACGAATTAAAATCGTCTACCGACGCAAACGCATCGGACGTCGAAGCTCGACACAAGTCCGAAGCCCACGCTACAACTTAACCGGAACATCCGGAAAATAGCGTTGACCCAGCCACGATCGACACGGTCAAGGTGGACATCGCAACATCTACCGCCGAGTAAGAACACTCGCGGCATGAAACAGAACTACGAGATGGCTTGATCCTCGAAAGGGGTACGTAGGCAGCTCGTCAAAAGATGAGTTCAGCTATCCCCCTCTCTAAAAAGGGGGGGGAGTGGGTGCGTATACTCGTATACTCCCACTTAGAAAAATCTTCATTATTGTAATCGAGTTTTTAGAAACTTCAAAAACTTTTACTACAATATACGTTGTCTTTTTTATCGAAAACGCTTACGCTTCAGTAAAACACAAAAGAAACTTTCAGGACACGCCTGGAAACATTAAGACTCTTGTCTGCAGCCTCATCAGGCCCAAAAATCGTAAAAATTATCATCTTTCAAACACACAAATATACACGTATAATCCTCGAAATAACTGCGAGACGTCGCAAAAGTTAAAATTCGAGGACAATACTAACAAATTGTCCGAACGCGACCACCAAAAACCTTACACCCCGTTCGTCGATTGGCCCCGACGAACACGCTAGCCGTCTTAAGCAAACGCAATTCGAACACTCTTTTGATCTTCAAAACATCCAGCACAAGGACAAAAGCGCGCTACAACAAATATATGAAATTTTGGTTTAGCACTTCCAGTTGACTCTGAGAAGATGCTTGATTCGTACCATACAAGTCATATAAGCCGAGAACCTATCGCGGACTTTAAATCGGTACGAGTCAGGAAGAAATCGCAACAGGAAAAACGATAGCCGGCTAGTCACCGCACAAACCTTAACCGAAAGTAAACCTAGGACTTGCCTTAAACCCAACGCTCTGGTCTCAAACATCTCAAGGCATGATATCTAAAAGATACGAGATCCTAAACCATGTCTCTCCGTTCGTATCTCAATGTTCTCGAAAATCGTAAAGATGGGTAATTCTTACGAAAATCACGAACGAACCAACAGATTGGACGTCTCATTGGAATTGAATATGAGACGACAACTCATATTTACTTCGAACCTACTCGGGAAAAACTCGAAAAATGAAACATTCATCATATAAATAACCGCGTAAAGCGGCAAGGGCATTCGAAGCCACCAACGGCCAGTCCCTATAAGCAATAAAAACGGCCAAAACAGGCCCATACAAATCTCTCGGCCACACTTGGCCATAAACATAAAACAGAAAGACGAACATCTTTCTTTCGATAACTACTCCACCGCTCATAATCCAAATTCAAAATCCCCAGACAACGAAGCACCGACGATCCACTTCCTCGCCACCATCGGGAGACCCGGTCGAAACCTCCTCGGTATCAGGGGAAACCGGGATGAATCCCAGAACCCTTGAATCCGCTCGTCGATCGGAGGGATAAGCGCCTCAGCGTGGGCACGTTCATTCATCCCACTCTTCATCAAGCTCATTTCGTCCTCGAACACGTAGTCATCGGCTTGCGTCCTCCAAAGACTTCCGACCGAACCGCGGCACTCACGAAAGTCACCCACCGAGGTAAAGGCATTCTTGAGGTTCCCATACTCAACGTGGAATTGAGAGGCACGAGTCTTCATCACCTCGACGATTTCCCTTTTGCCTTTCCTTTCCGCTTTGCGGATAGCCAGCGCATGATCACGAGTAAGTTGCGCCTCTCGCTCCGACATCTCGCCTTGCACGCGAGCGAGATCCCGCTCCGCTTTCTCCGCTTTGAAGCGGTAGACCATGGCGTCTCTATGACCTGCCTCAATGGCCGAGCCCAGCAAGCTCAGGCCCTGCAAAATCGATTGACATGTTATAAATATATATATATACATAGGACAATCACCAAAAAATTCTCAAAAAAAAACTAACCCCATTGACGATGCGAGATCCTTCCGCAACGACTCTCGGCCTCGCCGATTCTTTCGTAGGAGGAAGAGCATCGAAACCCGGTGGCAGATCAGCAAAGAAATCATCGAAATCCGAAATAGGGACCTCGCTCGAACCACTCCCATCGCCGTAAGCAAGGTTCGGATCCCATCCTGGAAGCATAGAGTCATCCATCGAAAATTCTATGTCGCCAAGATCGACATCTTTTCCCTTCCAAGAGCTCGACTCCGGCACAGCTGTTGGAGCTTCGACGGGATTCTGGTCATCAGGTTCGGAGTCGCTTCCCATGTTTGCAGCCAAAGCAGGACCGGGTTGCACGAATCTCAGTGCCCTCCGAACCCTCTTCGGTGTAAAAGAAGTCCAGAAGAAAGGACCGTTCCTGAGAAGATCCCTTACCGCAATGATGTCCTCAGGGAACGGAGCAAGAGGGGTTATGAAGGGACGATCATTCGGCAACCTCCGGAACAGTGGAATGCAACTCTCTTCGACGGACGCAGCGTCTATACGAACAAAGAAAAAGAACTTCTTCCACGAGTTGAAGTTCGAAATGAACTTCTTAACCCCTGACATAATTTTCCGAGGGACCAACCTATGCTTATCCGTATCTGTGACAAGTTGAAGCCTCAAAAGCGCTTCATAATGATCGACAGAAAGGGAAAGGCCATGCTCGTAGCTTAGGATCAGGATCCCAATAAGATGCTGAATGGCAAGGGGAGTCAACTGACTTATCGCAACTTCGAAACGGTCCAACACTCGGACGAGAATTTCGGGTATTGGGAACCATAGGCGACAACGCACTACGGACGCCTCATAGCAAGTGAAGTAACCCTCTGGGGGGCTGTTAGCACATTCCCCGCGGCGGGGAACCCGGAACTCCACAGCATCCGGGATATGGTAGAACGATCGCATGATCGCGAGAAACTCGTCGGTACTCCTGCTTGCATCCCCTTTCTCGACTCCACGATGGATCAGGACCGGGAACGACTTCTCCTTGGGAGGGGTCAACGAGCCATAATGAGCAACCCACCATGCCTCGTTCTCGGCAGGATGTACCGAGTGAGGCACGAACTCCATCTTCGGAACGATGAGCTCTTCATAAGCACTCGCGGACGAAGACCCTTTTTTCGCAATCTTTTTCTTGCTCGACATCTTTACACTTCTCTTGAGAAAATAGAGGAAAAGGGTGGAGAGAAAGATAGAAAGTTTTTCTTAAGAAAGATCTTAGAGAAAGACAAGAAAGTGAAAAAATTATGAAACAAGTTACCTCCCTTCTTATAGGCATGAGGATTTACTATTCAAGCTCGGACTTTCGGATATTCATTCCATCCATCATGCCTAACTTGCCAAACATGCCTAACCGCACGCTAGGATCCTACGATGCATGATCCTAACGGGCTGGGGGGCTAACTGTTGGGGTCAAAAACGGTTACGACGGAATTACCACCCGAAAATCCTCGGAGATCGTATTTCCGAAAGAGATAGTAAAAGGAAAGATGTAATTTTCGTAAAAAATAACCAATACAAAGTTCTTACGAAGAAGTATCCTTTGAGATTCAAACCAAACAAACCAAACTCGGTCACCGCGCATACACGCCATCCGGTCGCTATGCAGCAACCAAACCCGAGCCAAGCTCGGTCGCTACGTAGCGACCGAGCGTCCGTCTTGCTCGGTCGCTACGTAGCGACCGAGCTCGAGCCCAAGCTCGGTCGCTACGTAGCGATTGAGCGCTCGTCTCGTTCGGTCGCTACGTAGCGACCGAGCTCGAGCCAAAGCTCGGGCGCTACGTAGCGACCGAGCGCTCGTCCCGCTTGGTCGCTACGTAGCGACCGACCTCTAGCCAAAGCTCGGTCGCTACGTAGCGACCGAGCTCGTGCCAATGCTCGGTCGCTACGTAGCGACCGAGCGATCATCCCGCTCGGTCGCTACATAGCGACCGAGCGCTCGTCTCGTTCGGTCGCTACGTAGCGACCGAGCTCGAGCCAAAGCTCGGTCGCTACGTAGCGACCGAGCGCTCGTCCCGCTCGGTCGCTACGAAGCGACCGGGCTCGAGCCAAAGTTCGGTCGCTGTGTAGCGATTGAACCATTCCGAACATCGATACGACACCAATCCTTGCATTCTCGTCAAACCTTCGAATGCTATCTCCCGAAGACCGTAGCAAGCTCAGTCCATGTTTCCCGCTATTCTAATTCATCGATCAAACTTCGCAGATTAGAAACCGCGGAAAATTCGTAGTAAACGTGTCGAGTCGGAAGACGGCCCAAAGGGACCTAAAACACGACTCGAGGCCCATCCTACGATTTCCTAACCAAAAGCCCGTAAACCACAGCATGGTTTACGCTTGGCCCACAAGGAAGGATAAATGTCAAGTTTCCGCGGATAAATACGGAAGTTTTGAAGATAATTGTGAAGATCGGGAAAAATAGAATATCTCCATTTTTATGCTATGACGGCTTAAGGGCAGAAGAGTAAAAGCGTAAACCGACCTTGGAGCTAGTATATAAGGAGTCCTAGGCGAGGAGCATGGGGGAGAACTTTTTCAGAGCAAACTTAGCACTTAGAGCAATTTAGGCAATTTTCCGTTTTTGTTATTTCGAGCTGCGACTCAATTAGGTTTAGCCGTCTTAGGGTTACTAGAACTAGGAATCTCGCCGACAGCTCTCGAGCCCAGGCTTATACCTTGTTGTAAACGCTCATACGCATATTCGGAATAAGATCTTCTTTGCTCTCTTTTCGATTTATTATACTTTATCGTTGTTATTCTCGTGTTCTGATTGCTTGACGTGTGGTAATTAGCAGATATCCGGGTCCTCTGGGAAATTAGGGTTTTCCTAGTTTCCTTATTTAAACGGAAATTGACAGTGCGAATTTCGGTTCCCATATTCATCGACATCAGTCGACACCATTGGGATCCGCCGAGACTCATGGAGCTTTCGATTTTGAAGTCTCCTTCCTCAAGCTTTTCATGTCTCACCACTTGCCAGAAATCATCATCTATGATGGCATTTACGTGGTGTTTTCCTTTATCTACTCCTGCCTCTCTAGCGGTAGCTTCTTGCCTCTTTATAGTCTCGCCAGTCTGAATTACTTGTGTTTCAAGTTTTCTCACCTGAGTCCCTAAGGTCTCGATTTTGGTGTTCAGATTGTTGTAGGCGTAGTCTATTTTACCGTTGAAATCCACGGTGATTTGTTGTTGTTCCAACAGTACTCGATCAAGCATTTCTTCGATCTTGCTTTACTGAGTCTGGGGTGGTGGATTCTGGTAGTAGGAGTTCGAGTAGCTTTTGCTGTTGTTGAAGGGTTTTTGAAATTGTGAACTCTGGTTACTTATTTGTCCATTTCCAAAGAAGTATCTGTTTCCGCCCTGGTTTCCAAATTTCTGGAATCCGGTACCTCCGATGTAGTTCGCATTTTCTTCTCCTTCCGTATCTGCTACTTCTCCTTCAGCTGAACAGACTTGCTTCCTAAGAAGCTCGTGCACCACATCTAACTTAGCTCTTACTTAGTCCATCTGTTCCTTCCCGATAGAGGCTACAAACTTCTTCCGTTCAGAGTTAGTGTTTTTGGTGCTGCTGCTGTTAGCAAGGTTTTTGATAAGTCTCACAGCTTCCAACGGATTCCGAGTAGTGAAGTTTCCTTCACTCGCCGTATCAAGAGCAATTTGATACTGTAAGGCGAGACCTCGGAAGAAAGTGCTTAGCAGCTGCACTTCGTTAAATCCGTGGTGTGGACAGTCTCGCTGGAAGAACCTAAATCTAATCCATGCATCTTTGAAGGACTCTCCAGCCTCCTGCGAGAATGTGGAAATTTTGTTCCGAAGTTCTTCAGCGCGCGCCTCATCGAAGAAGTTTCGTAAGAAAGCATTCTTGATGTCGGCCCAGGATGTTAAGGATCCTGTGGGTTGCTTCCTAAGCGAGTGCATCGCTTCTCCATTCAGCGTGTATCTGAAGAGCTTGCACAGCAGGTAATCTTCGGGGACTCCTTCCATCCGAATAGCAGCAATTAAATCCTCGAACCGTTCTAGATGGTCCATAGGATGCTCGTGCGGTAACCCAGAGTAGGGTATCTGCGACACGAGAGTATAGTATTGAGGCTTCTGCTCGAAATTCTGCTTCTGGATCTCCGGAAGTCGAATAGCTGATCTGTTGGAATAGTACTCATCTGGGCTATTGTAGTCGGCCAGTGGTTTCGATCGAGCGTCCTCATCTACAGGTTGAGCAGCTTCTGTAGCATCAGCATCAGGGATTACAGTCCCCTGAGCGTCTATTTTCTGACCTATTGCATTACGCAGATGACCGGCCTGGTCATACAGGTTTCCGTTCTCGTCCTGTGTTAAAATAAGAATGTTTACCATTTTGACAACACGGTATCGATCGACGTACGCGGTGCAGTATCGATCGTTGTCGAACGATTTGGATCGATCGACGATGAAGGTCTGGTGTCGGTCGACGATTGGTTGTGTGTATCGATCGACGACGAAGTTGTTGCGTCGAGCGATGTGGAACGTTGACCTCTACGGATGGTGCGTTCCAAATGAGTAGGATCGTCTGAGAACAGCAAGTCTTTCTCCTTGTTGCTTCTGGTACCGCTGGGCATGCACCTGAAAAGACAAGAAAAAGATTATGTTAGAAAGGGGTAGAGAAAAGAATAGGAATCAATAAAACTAAATCTAATGGCGATCTAAGCTCCCCGGCAACGGCGCCAAATTTGATACCACTCAAATTACCCTAAGGAGTGTTACTCTGATCAAAAGAGGTTCAGATGTAGTACTTAGGGATCGAATCCACAAGGAGCTAGGGAACAATTAAATCTAGTGTTTATTAATTCTAAAAGTTGTAAATGTTTAAATGAAATAGCATTAGTAATAAGCGAAGTAAATTGTAAATGTAACTTGGTTGGAAATGATATTAGATGCAGGGCCACTATTCAGGTATTGGAGATTATAATATCTATAGATGCCTATTTGTTGCATGCATGATATGTTAGAGCTCAATCGCTTAACTCAGTGATCTCGTCATACGAGATTTAGAAGTCGGAAGGGTACTCATCGACACGGGAAGCACGGTCAACGTAATCTTCCGTGACACTCTCAAGCGGATGAGCATCGAACTCGGAGAAGTAATTCCGACGCCAAAACCACTCACGGGTTTTTCAGGGGAAGTATCGATGACTCTCGGATCGATCCAATTGCCAGTCATGGCCAAGGAGATCACGAAAATCGTCGAGTTCGCGGTAGTCGATCATCCCGCTATCTACAACGTGATCATGGGAACCCCATGGCTCAACGCCATGCAGGCAGTTCCGTCAACCTACCACCTGGGTCTCAAATTCCCAACGCCAAGCGGAGTCGCGGCCATCTAGGGATGCCAAAAACAGTCGCGGCTATGCTTCCTCGCAGAACACAAGTTAAGGCAAATCATGACTTTTGCAGCTGTAAACGGCAAGCGCACGAAGATAGACCAATCTTCGGCCAAAAGCACCCCGGGAAAAGACGAATTAAAATCGTCTACCGACGCAAACACATCGGACGTCGAAGCTCGACACAAGTCCGAAGCCCACGCTACAACTCAACCGGAACATCCGGAAAATAGCGTTGACCCAGCCACGATCGACACGATCAAGGCGGACATCGCGACATCTACCGCCGAGTAAGAACACTCGCGGCATGAAAAAGAACTACGAGATGGCTTGATCCTCGAAAGGGGTACGTAGGCAGCTCGTCAAAAGACGAGTTCAGCTATCCCCCTCTCTAAAAAGGGGGGGGGGAGTGGGTGCGTATACTCGTATACTCCCACTTAGAAAAATCTTCATTATTGTAATCGAGTTTTTAGAAACTTCAAAAACTTTTACTACAATATACGTTGTCCTTTTTATCGAAAACGCTTACGCTTCAGTAAAACACAAAAGAAACTTTCAGGACACGCCTGGAAACATTAAGACTCTTGTCTGCGGCCTCATCAGGCCCAAAAATCGTAAAAATTATCATCTTTCAAACACAAAATATACACGTATAATCCTCGAAATAACTGCGAGACGTCGCAAAAGTTAAAATTCGCGACCACCAAAAACCTTACACCCCGTTCGTCGATTGGCCCCGACGAACACGCTAGCCGTCTTAAGCAAACGCAATTCGATCACTCTTTTGATCTTCAAAACGTCCAGCACAAGGACAAAAGCGCGCTACAACAAAAATCCGAAATTTTGGTTTAGCACTTCCAGTTGACTCTGAGAAGATGCTCGATTCGTACCATACAAGTCATATAAGCCGAGAACCTATCGCGGACTTTAAATCGGTACGAGTCAGGAAGAAATCGCAACAGGAAAAACGATAGCCGGCTAGTCACCGCACAAACCTTAACCGAAAGTAAACCTAGGTCTTGCCCTAAACCCAACGCTCTGGTCTCAAACATCTCAAGGCATGATATCTAAAAGATACGAGATCCTAAACCATGTCTCTCCGTTCGTATATCAATGTTCTCGAAAATCGTAAAGATGGGTAATTCTTACGAAAATCACGAACGAACCAACAAATTGGACGTCTCATTGGAATTGAATATGAGACGACAACTCATATTTACTTCGAACCTACTCGGGAAAAACTCGAAAAACAAAACATTCATCATATAAATAACCGCGTAAAGCGGCAAGGGGATTCGAAGCCACCAACGGCCAGTCCCTATAAGCAATAAAAACGGCCAAAACAGGCCCATACAAATCTCTCGGCCACACTCGGCCATAAACATAAAACAGAAAGACGAACATCTTTCTTTCGATAACTACTTCACCGCTCATAATCCAAAGTCAAAATCCCCAGACAACGAAGCACCGAACGCATCCGCGGGACGATCCACTTCTTCGCCACCATCGGGAGACCCGGTCGAAACCTCCTCGGTATCAGGGGAAACCGGGATGGAATCCCAGAACCCTTGAATCCGCTCGTCGATCGGAGGGATAAGCGCCTTAGCGTGGGCACGTTCATTCATCCCACTCTTCATCAAGCTCATTTCGTCCTCGAACACGTAGTCATCGGCTTGCGTCCTCCAAAGACTTCCGACCGAACCGCGGCACTCACGAAAGTCACCCACCGAGGTAAAGGCATTCTTGAGGTTCCCATACTCAACCTGGAATTGAGAGGCACGAGTCTTCATCACCTCGACGATTTCCCTTTTGCCTTTCCTTTCCGCTTTGCGGATAGCCCGCGCATGATCACGAGTAAGTTGCGCCTCTTGCTCCGACATCTCGCCTTGCACGCGAGCGAGATCCCGCTCCGTTTTCTCCGCTTTGAAGCGGTAGACCATGGCGTCTCTATGGCCCGCCTCAATGGCCGAGCCCAGCAAGCTCAGGCCCTGCAAAATCGATTGACATGTTATAAATATATATATATACATAGGACAATCACCAAAAAATTCTCAAAAAAAAACTAACCCCATTGATGATGCGAGATCCTTCCGCAACGACTCTCGGCCTCGCCGATTCTTTCGTAGGAGGAGGAGCATCGAAACCCGGTGGCAGATCAGAAAAGAAATCATCGAAATCCGGAATAGGGACCTCGCTCGAACCATTCCCATCGCCGTAAGCAAGGTTCGGATCCCATCCTGGAAGCATAGAGTCATCCATCGAAAATTCTATGTCGCCAAGATCGACATCTTTTCTCTTCCAAGAGCTCGACTCCGGCACAGCTGTTGGAGCTTCGACGGGATTCTGGTCATCAGGTTCGGAGTCGCTTCCCGTGTTCGCAGCCAAAGCAGAACCGGGTTGCACAAATCTCAGTGCCCTCCGAACCCTCTTCGGCGTAAAAGAAGTCCAGAAGAAAGGACCGTTCCTGAGAAGATCCCTTACCGCAATGATGTCCTCAGGGAACGGAGCAAGAGGGTTGATGAAGGGACGATCATTCGGCAACCTCCGGAACTGTGGAATGCAACTCTCTTCGACGGACGCAGCGTCTATACGAACAAAGAAAAAGAACTTCTTCCACGAGTTGAAGTTCGAAATGAACTTCTTAACCCCTGACATAACTTTCCGAGGGACCAACCTATGCTTATCCGTATCTGTGACAAGTTGAAGCCTCAAAAGCGCTTCATAATGATCGACAGAAAGGGAAAGGCCATGCTCGTAGCTTAGGATCAGGATCCCAATAAGATGCTGAATGGCAAGGGGAGTCAACTGACTTATCGCAACTTCGAAACGGTCCAACACTCGGACGAGAATTTCGGGTATTGGGAACCATAGGCGACAACGCACTACGGACGCCTCATAGCAAGTGAAGTAACCCTCTGGGGGGCTGTTAGCACATTCCCCGCGGCGGGGAACCCGGAACTCCACAGCATCCGGGATATGGTAGAACGATCGCATGATCGCGAGAAACTCGTCGGTACTCCTGCTTGCATCCCCTTTCTCGACTCCACGATGGATCAGGACCGGGAACGACTTCTCCTTGGGAGGGGTCAACGAGCCATAATGAGCAACCCACCATGCCTCGTTCTCGGCAGGATGTACCGAGTGAGGCACGAACTCCATCTTCGGAACGATGAGCTCTTCATAAGCACTCGCGGACGAAGACCCTTTTTTCGCAATCTTTTTCTTGCTCGACATCTTTACACTTCTCTTGAGAAAATAGAGGAAAAGGGTGGAGAGAAAGATAGAAAGTTTTTCTTAAGAAAGATCTTAGAGAAAGACAAGAAAGTGAAAAAATTATGAAACAAGTTACCTCCCTTCTTATAGGCATGAGGATTTTCTATTCAAGCTCGGACTTTCGGATATTAATTCCATCCATCACGCCTAACTTTCCAAACATGCCTAACCGCACGCTAGGATCCTACGATGCATGATCCTAACGGGCTGGGGGGCTAACTGTTGGGGTCAAAAATGGTTACGACGGAATTACCACCCGAAAATCCTCGGAGATCGTATTTCCGAAAGAGATAGTAAAAGGAAAGATGTAATTTTCGTAAGAAATAACCAATACGAAGTTCTTACGAAGAAGTATCCTTTGAGATTCAAACCAAACAAACCAAACTCGGTCACCGCGCATACACGCCATCCGGTCGCTATGCAGCAACCAAACCCGAGCCAAGCTCGGTCGCTACGTAGCAACCGAGCGCTCGTCTCGTTCGGTCGCTACGTAGCGACCGAGCTCGAGCCAAAGCTCGGTCGCTACGTAGCGACCGAGCACTCGTCCCGCTCGGTCGCTACGTAGCGACCGACCTCGAGCCAAAGCTCGGTCGCTACGTAGCGACCGAACGTAGCGACCGAGCTCGAGCCAATGCTCGGTCGCTACGTAGTGACCGAGCGATCGTCCCGCTCGGTCGCTACGTAGCGACCGAGCGCTCGTCCCGCTCGGTCGCTACGAAGCGACCGGGCTCGAGCCAAAGTTCGGTCGCTGTGTAGCGATTGAACCCTTCCGAACATCGATACGACACCAATCCTTGCATTCTCGTCAAACCTTCGAATGCTATCTCCCGAAGACCGTAGCAAGCTCAGTCCATGTTTCCCGCTATTCTAATTCATCGATCAAACTTCGCGGATTAGAAACCGCGGAAAATTCGTAATAAACGTGTCGAGTCGGAAGACGGCCCAAAGGGACCTAAAACACGACTCGAGGCCCATCCTACGATTTCCTAACCAAAAGCCCGTAAACCACAGCATGGTTTACGCTTGGCCCACAAGGAAGGATAAATGTCAAGTTTCCGCGGATAAATACGGAAGTTTTGAAGATAATTGTGAAGATCGGGAAAAATGGAATATCTCCATTTTTATGCTATGACGGCTTAAGGGCAGAAGAGTAAAAGCGTAAACCGACCTTGGAGCTAGTATATAAGGAGTCCTAGGCGAGGAGCATGGGGGAGAACTTTTTCAGAGCAAACTTAGCACTTAGAGCAATTTAGGCAATTTTCCGTTTTTGTTATTTCGAGCTGCGACTCAGTTAGGTTTAGCCGTCTTAGGGTTACTAGAACTAGGAATCTCGCCGACAGCTCTCGAGCCCAGGCTTATACCTTGTTGTAAACGCTCATACGCAAATTCGTAATAAGATCTTCTTTGCTCTCTTTTCGATTTATTATACTTTATCGTTGTTATTCTCGTGTTCTGATTGCTTGACGTGTGGTAATTAGCAGATATCCGGGTCCTCTGGGAAATTAGGGTTTTCCTAGTTTCCTTATTTAAACGGAAATTGACAGTGCGAATTTCGGTTCCCACATTCATCGACATCAGTCGACACCATTGGGATCCGCCGAGACTCATGGAGCTTTCGATTTTGAAGTCTCCTTCCTCAAGCTTTTCATGTCTCACCACTTGCCAGAAATCATCATCTATGATGGCATTTACGTGGTGTTTTCCTTTATCTATTCCTGCCTCTCTAGCGGTAGCTTCTTGCCTCTTTATAGTCTCGCCAGTCTGAATTACTTGTGTTTCAAGTTTTCTCACCTGAGTCCCTAAGGTCTCGATTTTGGTGTTCAGATTGTTGTAGGCGGAGTCTATTTTACCGTTGAAATCCACGGTGATTTGTTGTTGTTCCAACAGTACTCGATCAAGCATTTCTTTGATCTTGCTTTACTGAGTCTGGGGTGGTGGATTCTGGTAGTAGGAGTTCGAGTAGCTTTTGCTGTTGTTGAAGGGTTTTTGAAATTGTGAACTCTGGTTATTTATTTGTCCATTTCCAAAGAAGTTTCTGTTTCTGCCCTGGTTTCCAAATTTCTGGAATCCGGTACCTCCGATGTAGTTCGCATTTTCTTCTCCTTCCGTATCTGCTACTTCTCCTTCAGCTGAACAGACTTGCTTCCTAAGAAGCTCGTGCACCACATCTAACTTAGCTCTTACTTAGTCCATATGTTCCTTCCCGATAGAGGCTACAAACTTCCTCCGTTCAGAGTTAGTGTTTTTGGTGCTGCTGCTGTTAGCAAGGTTTTTGATAAGTCTCACAGCTTCCAACGGATTCCGAGTAGTGAAGTTTCCTTCACTCGCCGTATCAAGAGCCATTTGATACTGTAAGGCGTGACCTCGGAAGAAAGTGCTTAGCAGCTGCACTTCGTTAAATCCGTGGTGTGGACAGTCTCGCTGGAAGAACCTAAATCTAATCCACACATCTTTGAAGGACTCTCTAGCCTCCTGCGAGAATGTGGAAATTTTGTTCCGAAGTTCTTCAGCGCGCGCCTCATCGAAGAAGTTTCATAAGAAAGCATTCTTGATGTCGGCCCAGGATGTTAAGGATCCTGTGGGTTGCTTCCTAAGCGAGTGCATCGCTTCTCCATTCAGCGTGTATCTGAAGAGCTTGCACAGCAGGTAATCTTCAGGGACTCCTTCCATCCGAATAGCAGCAATTAAATCCTCGAACCGTTCCAGATGGTCCATAGGATGCTCGTGCGGTAACCCAGAGTAAGGTATCTGCGACACGAGAGTATAGTATTGAGGCTTCTGCTCGAAATTCTGCTTCTGGATCTCCGGAAGTCGAATAGCTGATCTGTTGGAATAGTACTCATCTGGGCTATTGTAGTCGGCCAGTGGTTTCGATCGAGCGTCCTCATCTACAGGTTGAGCAGCTTCTGTAGCATCAGCATCAGGGATTACAGTCCCCTGAGCGTCTATTTTCTGACCTATTGCATTACGCAGATGACCGGCCTGGTCATACAGGTTTCCGTTCTCGTCCTGTGTTAAAATAAGAATGTTTACCATTTTGACGACACGGTATAGATCGACGTACGCGGTGCAGTATCGATCGTTGTCGAACGATTTGGATCGATCGACAATGAAGGTCTGGTGTCGGTCGACGGTTGGTTGTGTGTATCGATCGACGACGAAGTTGTTGCGTCGAGCGATGTGGAACGTTGACCTCTACAGATGGTGCGTTCCAAATGAGTAGGATCGTCTGAGAACAGCAAGTCTTTCTCCTTGTTGCTTCTGGTACCGCTGGGCATGCACCTGAAAAGACAAGAAAAAGATTATGTTAGAAAGGGGGTATAGAAAAGAATAGGAATCAATAAAACTAAATCTAATGGCGATCAAAGCTCCCCGGCAACGGCGCCAAATTTGATACCACTCAAATTACCCTAAGGAGTGTTACTCTGATCAAAAGAGGTTCAGATGTAGTAATTAGGGATCGAATTCAAAAGGAGCTAGGGAACAATTAAATCTAGTGTTTATTAATTCTAAAAGTTGTAAATGTTTAAATGAAATAGCATTAGTAATAAGCGAAGTAAATTGTAAATGTAACTTGGTTGGAAATGATATTAGATCCAGGGCCACTATTCAGGTATTGGAGATTATAATATCTATAGATGCCTATTTGTTGCATGCATGATATGTTAGAGCTCAATCGCTTAACTCAGTGATCAGCTGTCGCATGTTTCACTGGTTAACAGGCTAGATCTCGTGTCTCAACGGTTAGTATGTTGACAACGAAATAGTGTCGATCGATGGTGTAATAACCCTCACGAGCCAGTTAATTTTTGGTCGAGAAAAACTCCGCTCGACCAGTTTGGAGTTTGGAGTTGGTCGATCAGATTTAAAAATAAAGTCGACCCGGTGAATTAATTCCTCGACGATACTGTCTTGTGGTCGAAAGGCCTTTCATTGATAGTTCTGGTAGAGTGTTAATAATGTGGGTCAAGTTTTATTTAAGCTAGACAAGCTTAGTTGAAAGCAAGACGAGATTCGAAGGATGAGAAATTTTAGTCGAAAACTGTCCGAAATTGTCGTTAAGTTTCTTAACTAAATTTGGACCAGTCTAATACCTTCACCAGCTATTCTGCTTGCTTTCTCAGTAAATTAGTCACATGAGCTGCACCTACCTGCTTGCTTGCTTCACTAAAGTCACATGAAAGTCACAAGCTGGTTGCTTGTTTAATAAAAACAAAATAATCTTTCTTCAAAGGAGGGAAAGGACAGCAACTTTCTTTTGTTTAAGTAAACCCTCACCTGAAGCAACTTCTTATGTTATAAAACACCATCTTCTCTCCTCTGGACGTTCATAACCTGCAAGAAAAACCAGAGAAAAATTCAGAGAGAAAGAGAGAAAGAAGAGAGAAAAATTTGTGAGAAAAACTAGTTGAAAAATTCAGAAAAAATTTCAGAGAAGAGAATTGAGCATGGACAAACCTTTCTCACCATCCTGTGACTTTATCCAGTGTGTTCTGGTGTGGTTAAGAGCTGAAGGTTTGGTGTCCAAGAGTTTAGAATCACCCATGTTCTTCAGCTATTGATTTTGATCGGTAAGATGGTTGTGGATCAGTTTCTGTGAGAAGTTTTGTTGGTTTGCCTACACTGGAGATAAATTCTGAATAAATCCAACCAAGGATTCTTGTGGTGTTGATCAGGTTAATTCGTGGTTAGCTTGAAGAGAGACAACCAGTCAAGTTTAATTAGTTGAGTAAAACTGGTAAGCTTCAGCTTCTTGATTCAGCCATGTTTTGATGAGAACCAATTGCTCTATGTTGGTTAACCTGTCAGGATCAGTTGTCTAAGGTCTTGTTCTCTTCAGTCTTGGTTGGTTTATGATTTAATCAGTCTCACAGAACGAGTAGACGAACTGATAAGAATTATGGGAATTAAACCGAACTGATTTGATCTTGTTTAGAACTGAATTGAGCTGAGTATGTTCTGATCTGATCTGAGCCGAGCTGTCTACGGTCTGAAATTGTCTTGAACTGATGTCGTCTGAGTATAACCGAGTTAAGCTGTTGGGAACTGATTAGAACCGGAGTTAGCTGAGCATGAACTAAGCTGATATGAACCGAGTTAAATTGTTAAAGCTTGAACCGAGCTGAACATGGTATCAATCTGTCTTGAACCGAACTGATATGAGAGAACTGAACTGAAATGTTATGAACTGAGTTGAGTTTCTTCTTGAACCAGACTAGTGAATCTTATGTTCCAACTGTTATGTTTTGAATTCAGATGGCCAAGGAGAGTATTCGGATCAGCCGGATCCTTGTGATGGTTCTGAACCGAGAGTGAACTAGAAGTGAAGTGTGATTAGCTTGAGCTCGAGTCTAGTATTCCTTAGCCAATCTCATGGATTTAAAGGTGAGTCTAGATAGATGATGAATGAATTATGAATGAGTATGCATGATTGCATATTGAATATGGTTGATTAATTAAGAATTAATCATGAATTAATTAAGGGATAATCATTGATTAATTAAGGATTAATCATGGATTAATTAAGGAGTAATTATGGTTGATTGATTAAGTATTATCCCTTGATCTATATTTATATATGAAGTATTTATCTAGTTTAAATACTTAAGAATTAATAAGAATAATTCTTTGAGGTTATCCCGAGCCTTAGTACTTGTTCTCAAGTACTAATCTATAAGTATTCTATTAATAAGTGTGAATCATGTGAAGTCTTATTGTATACTCACTCTCCCGAAAGTCCCGCATTGCCGTGAATTGGTCCTGCGATATGGATCAAGGTCATGAAGACACGATGATGGGGTCGCACCCTGGAGGCCGTGTAACTGCATGCAGCGTTGGATGTTCTATCTTGGAATATCTGATGGAGGTATGTTTAAGATAGATTCACATGGATGGATTAAGTGGCCTTATAATTATATTAATTATGGAATATAATTCTACTGCATTCAAATGGTGTCGCTTGCTCGGGATACTATTGATATGTGTTTGGGTGTGGGATTAGACTCACTGAGTAAACTAGTTACTCATGACTCATTTGATATGCAGGTAACCAGTAGGTGGGAGACCTTTACTCTAGGACGGGAAGGAACGGCATTAGCCAGCGGTAGTTTTATTATCCTTGCAGTCGTTTTGATATACTTTATGTATAAGGTTTGTTGACCGAAAACCTCGAGGTTAATCTATAAGATTTTGTAAGATTCTTTTAAATGAATAAGTATATAGTGTATAAAGAATGTTTTTAAAGTACGGGTTCCAAATGATATTAGTCCTTGTCCGGACAACCAACTATTGGGTATTACTCTTAAGGTTGTAAGCCTCGGGTTGTACCTAATAGGATATGTGTACTTAGGCGGTTGGCCTAAGGTACCTGGATTTATTTCGGGAACTTCGGGTTAGTCGTTTATGTACACATTGTGGCTTCTCGGTTTGGTTTCAGTTACGAGTGATCGGCTGTGCATGTTCTTGTTCGATTGTTGCACGGCTGGTCAAGTCAACTTATACTTAGACCAGATCGGGGGTGTCACAAAGGTGGTATCAGAGCATGGTTATACGATGCTTGAATGGAACTTGTTTCAAACGTTTTTCGAGTCAAAATGAGTCGCATGGATAATTAGGATGTGCTGGCTGGTTCCTTCCTCTTAGGATAGATAGTCATGGGTAGTTACCTTACTGTTATCTTTCATACGAGATGCATCAAGACAAGCTCGACGGAGTGGAGTGTACTTACCAATTTTGATCCTGTCAAGATCGAGATTCCTACAGTCATGATTGAGCTTTCTACCGTCATGATTCGGTTTGTTATCTTCATGTTTTGGTTCAATCCGATCATGCTTCAATCCATTATCATCATGCTCGGGTGAGCTAACGATGTGCTCGGGTTTGCTACCATCATGCTCGGAGTTGGTATCATCATGCTTTCCTGCGGTTCCTACAATTTCTAGTGTGGATATCGATATTCAAAGATATTGAGAAAGAGTTGACACATCAATTACATCTTCGGCCCGTGTTTTGTTGAAGTCAAAGTTGACGTTGTTGGTGATGATCCAGTTCAGAATATCCGACTTCATATGACTTATTCTTTCGGCTGCTCATTTCAATCCCGCTTATGCCCAAACGTACCAGAACCAGAGACGTACAAGCCTGATTGATTCAGCACTTGTTTCAAGCTTAACGTTGGTGGCAGAGATAGTTCAGCAGTAGTACAAGACGATGGACGCACCAGCACCATTCCGTTGCAACAAGACATCTTGAAGTTTGTGAACAAGATAAAGAAGTTGGGACAACACCGACAAGTACTAAACCATTCGATGTAGATTTTGTATAGAGGAAGATTTCGAATGCAACACTAGGAGCAGAACAACTAATGTGGCCCATTGTTCACAAGATTGCAAGAAGGATATGGAACCATACATCATCAAGAATGATACAGTAAGTTGGTGATTAAGCGTCAAGCATCTTTTGGGAAATGTTAGTCCAAGTTAGGCGGATTTCTTTCAAGAGTTCAAGATGGAGTGTTTTCTACCCAAAACATGGGACCGATATGGAGTTCGCACAGTGAGATGTTTCCGCCAAGATTTCGAAGTCAAGTTAGTCTGATTTATCCATTATGGTTTGGAGGATGAGCTAAAGATCATGAAGATGTACTATTGTGACTAAGCCATTAATCTCAGAGTAACCCAAACTATAAAGCTTAAGAGCTATGAGGAGTTGGTGAAGGATCACATGAATTCTATAGAAGCCGTTTTTACTGAAGAAGTTTACCAAGTCATGCAGATTATTTAACTATCAACCTATTCAGATAGAAGGTCAGTTTCAAGTAATGAATCAAGAAAGTCGATGGAGATAATTTTTGTTGGACGTTTCATCAGATCAAGACCGAGGACCCTGAGTTGTTTTGGTTTTGGCTAGAAAGGAGAGTAAGGTGATGATTGTTCAAGTATATAAAATCCTCGATCGCTTACGTCTTTTGCGCTTCGGTGGTGCCAGTAATGAGTACAGAGGTTATCCTACCATGGCCCATGAAGTTACCCGATCTTTTTACCTATACCTAGGGTACCGCTTGTTAAACTTGTTCGCTTTCCTTACCATTAGTCACTAACTAAGTGTTTGGCTATTTGGGTAGAGCCTACACTTTATAGTTGCCTGGACCGTCAAAACCTCTGAAAAGGTCCAATCACAGGTTTGCTTTATATCCCATTGCGTGTTGTGTGCATTTTAAAAATTTATGAATGATTAAATAAATAAGTGAAGGAGTGATCAAGGTGTCGTATGAGACCTTGCCTATGGACGGAATTTTCCGCCCATATTGTGTTTGATGCGGGAACAACACATAGATGTAGTTCTTGGGTAGTGTCATTGTTTTAGGAAGGATTCACTTTAGTGAATTCAGGTACACTGTTCTTATTCGTGGAAGTACTGGCTGCCATTTAGAGTTATGGTATGCCTTAGTATCCCATCCCCATTCCTTAGTACTTACATTAGAGCGGTTTGTTTCTATCTAGAGTGAGATTGGCTATCTAGTTATCGAGCTCAATTAGGATGTTGTTGAGGAAGGAAGTCTTTGAGAGAAGACCAGTTACCGTTGGCCTGCAGTCGTATTCTACTAAGTGTTGGAGCCTCGCTCATATCAGTCTGGAGAGAATAGATAACCTTCAAGATTGCAAGTAGAAAATCAAGATGGCTTATTCATTCGTATTTGAGGAACTCAGTTGAAGGATGAGATCTAAGGAATTCATAGAAGGAACTGGGTGAAGAGAATTTCGAAGAATAGTATGAGGACTGTGTCATGTACAAGTTCATAAAGTGGAGATGTGGGAGAAGGAACCCAAATTCAACCTAAAATAAAGCAGATGTGAAGTAAATCCCAAGGAAGATTGAAGAGTGCAAGGAAAAAGGTATAACCATAAGGCATATGGGAATGCTCAAGTTGTTAAGAGATCAGAAGATGTATTAAAAGAGAAAGTGTGAAGTCATCGTACAAGAGTACTTCGTTGGTAAATCAAGTTTGGTATAGGCGGACTTGTTGATTCCTCAGTTACTAGACAGAAGAAGGAAACCAGAAAGTAAAAGAACAAGACTTGGATATGCGAAACTTCAATGAGATTGAGTCGTTCAAAAGTTTTTGAAGAGTATCTCAGATAGATAAGAAGGGTATGGAATACTGTAAGGGAAATCATTCCTGGAATAAGTGTGTGTGTGTGTGTATTTGAGAGTGGCACCCTTGGTCTGAATCATGTTAGCGTGATTGATCGTGCATGTTCTTGTTTGATTGTTGCACGGTTAATCAAGTTGACATTGACCAGACTGAAGATGTTACCTTCACGTATGGCACATCACCTGACGTTCCATATTTCCATGTTATTGAACTGGAGGAAAGCAGATAGAAAGGTTTCAGAAGTAATGGTATTCAGAGATTCAACGATGTCAAAGGAAGTATGTAGATCGCAGTATATGAAAGTTTTGTGCGATGAAGAATTGGTTATCATGAAAGTGTTTGCTCAGAAAAGAAAGAATTGTTTTAGAAAAGTTGGGGAAATCCGCAAATCTGTTATTTGGTATGTACCGAGTTGTTAAGAGTTGAAATGGTTATCTGTTGACCGGAACTTCTTTTAGTTATGCTATTGGTGAGCCGATTTTGCGTAATTTTATATCAGAGCTAGTATGATAGAACTGCTGAGACCAGAAAACTTGTAACCCTATTTAGCCTATCCTAAAGGTCCTTTGCGGATAGGTGAGCACCATATCAGAAGATTGGAGAAAAGGAAAAATTTGTAAAAGTTCAAGTATTTGGGGAACCATCAGTTGTTTTGACACGGGCAGATGAGGATAAGTTTAGAGTTGGTTATCTTAAACTTCTTGCAGAGACTCCAGTGTTCAGTAAAAGTCTGTACAGCTATATTTTGAGAATTCGGGGACGAATTCTTTTAAGGGGGGAAGAATGTAATAACCCTCACGAGCCAGTTAATTTTTGGTCGAGAAAAACTCCGCTCGACCAGTTTGGAGTTTGGAGTTGGTCGATCAGATTTAAAAATAAAGTCGACCCGGTGAATTAATTCCTCGACGTGACTGTCTTGTGGTCGAAAGGCCTCTCATTGATAGTTCTGGTAGAGTGTTAATAATGTTGGTCAAATTTTATTTAAGCTAGACAAGCTTAGTTGAAAGCAAGACGAGATTCGAAGGATGAGAAATTTTAGTCGAACACTGTCCGAAATTGTCGTTAAGTTTCTTAACTAAATTTCGACCAGTCTAATACCTTCACCAGCTATTCTGCTTGCTTTCTCAGTAAATCAGTCACATGAGCTGCACCTACCTGCTTGCTTGATTCACTAAATCACATGAAAGTCACAAGCTGGTTGCTTGTTTAATAAAAACAAAATAATCTTTCTTCAAAGGAGGGAAAGGACAGCAACTTTCTTTGGTTTAAGTAAACCCTCACCTGAAGCAACTTCTTATGTTATAAAACACCATCTTCTCTCCTCTGGACGTTCATAACCTGCAAGAAAAACGAGAGAAAAATTCAGAGAGAAAAAGAGAAAGAAGAGAGAAAAATTTGTGAGAAAAACTAGTTGAAAATTTCAGAAACAAAATTCAGAGAAGAGAATTGAGCATGGACAAACCTTTCTCACCATCCTGTGACTTTATCCAGTGTGTTCTGGTGTGGTTAAGAGCTGAAGGTTTGGTGTCCAAGAGTTTAGAATCACCCATGTTCTTCAGCTATTGATTTTGATCGGTAAGATGGTTGTGGATCAGTTTCTGTGAGAAGTTTTGTTGGTTTGCCTACACTGGAGATAAATTCTGAATAAATCCAACCATGGATTCTTGTGGTGTTGATCAGGTTAATTCGTGGTTAGCTTGAAGAGAGACAACCAGTCAAGTTTAATTAGTTGAGTAAAACCGGTAAGCTTCAGCTTCTTGATTCAGCCATGTTTTGATGAGAACCAATTGCTCTATGTTGGTTAACCTGTCAGGATCAGTTGTCTAAGGTCTTGTTCTCTTCAGTCTTGGTTGGTTTATGATTTAATCAGTCTCATAGAACCAGTAGACGAACTGATAAGAATTATGGGAATTAAACCGAACTGATTTGATCTTGTTTAGAACTGAATTGAGCTGAGTATGTTCTGATCTGATCTGAGCCGAGCTGTCTACGGTCTGAAATTGTCTTGAACTGATGTCGTCTGAGTATAACCGAGTTAAGCTGTTGGGAACTGATTAGAACCGGAGTTAGCTGAGCATGAACTAAGCTGATATGAACCGAGTTAAATTGTTAAAGCTTGAACCGAGCTGAACATGGTATCAGTCTGTCTTGAACCGAACTGATATGAGAGAACTGAACTGAAATGTTATGAACTGAGTTGAGTTTCTTCTTGAACCAGACTAGTGAACCTTATGTTCCAACTGTTATGTTTTGAATTCAGATGGCCAAGGAGAGTATTCGGATCAGCCGGATCCTTGTGATGGTTCTGAACCGAGAGTGATCTAGAAGTGAAGTGTGATTAGCTTGAGTTCGAGTCTAGTATTCCTTAGCCAATCTCATGGATTTAAAGGTGAGTCTAGATAGATGATGAATGAATTATGAATGAGTATGCATGATTGCATATTGAATATGGTTGATTAATTAAGAATTAATCATGAATTAATTAAGGGATAATCATTGATTAATTAAGGATTAATCATGGATTAATTAAGGAGTAATTATGGTTGATTGATTAAGTATTATCCCTTGATCTATATTTATATATGAAGTATTTATCTAGTTTAAATACTTAAGAATTAATAAGAATAATTCTTTGAGGTTATCCCGAGCCTTAGTACTTGTTCTCAAGTACTAATCTATAAGTATTCTATTAATAAGTGTGAATCATGTGAAGTCTTATTGTATACTCACTCTCCCGAAAGTCCCGCATTGCCGTGAATTGGTCCTGCGATATGGATCAAGGTCATGAAGACACGATGATGGGGTCGCACCCTGGAGGCCGTGTAACTGCATGCAGCGTTGGATGTTCTATCTTGGAATATCTGATGGAGGTGATGTTTAAGATAGATTCACATGGATAGATTGAGAGGCCTTATAATTATATTAATTATGGAATATAATTCCACTGCATTCAAATGGTGTCGCTTGCTCGGGATACTATTGATATGTGTTTGGGTGTGGGATTAGACTCACTGAGTAAACTAGTTACTCATGACTCATTTGATATGCAGGTAACCAGTAGGTGGGAGACCTTTACTCTAGGACGGGAAGGAACAGCATTAGCCAGCGGTAGTTTTATTATCCTTGCAGTCGTTTTGATATACTTTATGTATAAGGTTTGTTGACCGAAAACCTCGAGGTTAATCTATAAGATTTTGTAAGATTCTTTTAAATGAATAAGTATATAGTGTATAAAGAATGTTTTTAAAGTACGGGTTCCAAATGGTATTAGTCCTTGTCCGGACAAACCAACTATTGGGTATTACTCTTAAGGTTGTAAAGCCTCGTGTTGTACCTAATAGGATATGTGTACTTAGGCGGTTGGCCTAAGGTACCTGGATTTATTTCGGGAACTTCGGGTTAGTCGTTTATGTACACATTGTGGCTTCTCGGTTTGGTTTCAGTTACGAGTGATCGGCTGTGCATGTTCTTGTTCGATTGTTGCACGGCTGATCAACTCAACTTATAGTTAGACCAGATCGGGGGTGTCACAGATGCTCCTATTGGGACGTCAACCGATACACCTTTGCCTACGTCGACCGATAATCAGTTGAGGACATCGATCGACGGGTTCTAGCCAGGCCTATACGCGAGTATGATATCCCCTATTAAGATACTAAATTGGCGGTTATCCCTCTCTAGCAGTCCTAATATGATAGATAGATGTCAGGATGGGATAACAAGGGTGCTTGAGTATGCAATCCTATGATCAAGTTCTAGTTAGCAAGGCTAAAACAAGCAATGAATACAAATCTATCATGAATATCACAACAAGGCAGATCTATAGTTTGGGGCTAATCCCACAAACCTATCTGAACCCTGGATCTAATAATTGAACTACTCAGACATAGCAAAGCAATTCATAACAATGAAGAAATGGGAATTCATAGAATAGATGAAAAGAAATGAAACAAGGAGTTCCAATCACAAGTGATCTTCTCTCCAAAACTCTCTCTTCTCTCTCAAAGTAAAACTGTAACAAAAAGCTCTCATTTGCCGTCAAAACACTTAGGCAGTATATAATCTACTAGGTTAAAAACTCGTCAGGGTATTTTTGTAATTTGGCTTGGCCTTGGGTTTTAAATCCGCTGGATCCAAAATGTCGCGTGTCTACTGTCTCGACATCGATCGATGGTACTTGTGTACATCGATCGATATTAATCTTCATCTGTCGAGGCATCTCTTGGTGTCGATCGACAGCACTGATGCGCATCGATCGATTGTTCTTCCTCTCGTCGACCTCTACATGGTCAGCTCGGGTGAAATGTCCTTTAAGCTCCAAAATGCTCCAAAGTCATAGCTTTACTCCGAAATGCACCTGAACCTGAAAACATACCTAGAAGAGTAGAAAACATAGATATATATATAGTGAAAACACTTATATACCATGGATGAAAACGGGTCAAATCCAAGGTATATCAGACGCAATGGGCATTATAGTGGGCAGCAAACAGATTTATCAGAATTCGAAGAGGAACTGCCATGGGTAAGGATAAAGAGGGTTTTAATGGAGCTTTGCAGTTGAGACTTGTTAGTTGAGAATAGTGGGGTGTGAGGCCGTATATGATTGATGCAAGAGTTGTATGTGTCAAAATAGAAATGGAATATGATAACAATATATTTTTGTTGTTGGGTCGCCAAGGACATGGCAATCAACCTATGTGGTGTACATGTGTGTTGAGCTTAGAGAGGAAGTTGGTTAATGGATCTGATAATAGTTGAATCCATGCAAGACATTAGCTACGACTCGAGCAAATGGATATCCCCTATGAGAATTGTGTGAACAACCATGTTGAATCTCTTATGTTGGACCAAAGTGTGGGAGGCAGAATCTCGAGCCTGAGATGATCCAGGAAACCGCTTAGCAGATATAATTGTTGATGATGAGCTGCTTTATGAAAGGATAGAAGAGGTACATGACCATCAGAGAATTACGTCGACAAGAGTGCTGGTGATATAGAAATGCATATGAGATGAAAGCAATCTAGAGATGAGAACGCTGTTGGAGAATCGATTTGGGATTTAAGAGGACGGTTGATCTCCGTGAGGAATATGGAACCTGGTCTGTTGCATGAACCATTAGATTTCAAAGGACGAGTTGTTTACCCATTTGGGTTCGAGATGTTAGAGTTGGAGTATCGACACACGGAATTCGGGGACGAATTCCATTCAAGTGGGGGAGAATTGTAACGGCCCGGTTCCTGGCCCAACAAGTTTCATAAAGGAATGGACCCTTCTACGGCCCATTTGACAAAAACCTAGGGTTCCCTTCACATTTTCCTATAAAATGAGTTGCAGCCCCTTCTTTTGTCTCATGGAGAAACTGAAGCGAAGCTCTGCAGAGAATTCCCGGAGACCGAAAACCCTAACCGTCGAGCTCTCTCTCCCCTGAGCCGTCTCTCTTCTTCTCTCTCTCTCTCCGTGATCTCTCTCCTCTCTCCCTCCTCCTCGCCGGTGCCGTGTGGTGGTGGTCGTGGCGGTTGCAGCCGATTGGTGGCGGTGGTCAGATCTCGCAGCTCTCTTGTTTACTTGTTCCAGATCTCATCCCCTTTGTCTCTTGTTTCAGATCCGGATCCAGATCTAGGCTAAGGTGGAGTGTCTTGAACCCATCTTGTTCCCATGTACTGTATACTCCTTTATGTTAGAGTTAGGTTTGATTAGACCTTGTTTGAGAGCTAGGTTGATAGAACATGTTTATTACTAGGTTGATAGATGAATGGATCATGATGCATAAGAACCCTCATACTGTTAAATGGGACTTAATGAACTGTCTTTTGTTGTTGTGGTGATGATTGATTGGTAAATGATACTTGTATGATTGGCTTGTGTACTCCCATATGTTGATTGTGAATGAAAGCTAGGAGACTAGTAAGAAACGAATGCTAAGATAATAGATGACTATTGATTGTTAATGCTACTATAAGTAGAACTTGAGTGCAATGTATAATGTGTGTGACACCGATAACGGTTTGCGTCTAGTGAAGGAGTTCAAGTACGAGTCTAAGTGTAAAGGAAAGTGAATGAGAATGAGAATGGATAAGTGAAAGTGAATAAGGATGTGAAAGGATAAGTGAGTGTATAAGTGAATAACGTTAAGGTTAAGCATGAGTTAAGGGAATCATATAGAGTCTAGAGGGAGTACGTGGGGTAGTAGTTCTACGCTAGGCACCCATAGGAGTGTTGGAAAAGCTATGAATAGCTAAGAAATGAACTCACTCTTTAAGAATGGAAGAGACAATCAACTTGTGATTGAATCCTCTCAGCAAAATAATCTACACAACCATCTGAATCTAGAGAGATTAAGTGGCTGTGAGATTGATACAATAATTAGAATTAAACTAAGAACAGATTAAAGACTCTAGTTTGAATCTATTCCTTGAGAAGTGACACAACACTTTCAGTTTGTTCACTTAAGGAGAATAGGAATTAGAATCAGTAAGCTAGAGTTTAAGATAAATAAAAGAAGAGTTTAGAGTGAGGTTTTACAAGTATTAGGCTGCCTTAAGAGAAAGAAAGTTAAGACAGCCTCTAAACCATAACTCTAAGATCCTTACATTGTGAGTATTGTTTAGACACAAGTAAGGGAGAGAGAGCCACGAAAATAAACTGAGAGAACTTGTATTGATACTGGATAATTATTACGTACAAGTGATGGAGAAGCCTTTAAATAGGCAATACACAAGACTAAACAATTATTAAAACATGGAAACATAAACAAATAATTATGTAGGGAACCAGAACATGCCAAAGGAGATACAGCCAAGGTATGGCACGTCCAGGAAGAGTAGAAAGGGACAGGAGGAGGGGCACAGTCTCCTTAGGTTGATAGTGACAGCCCAGCTCCCTTTCTTATGCACCCATGTGATTTTTCTCTTCACAAGGAAACCAGCCTTTCATATTTAAATTCAAACAGGTTTCCTTGACATCTTGGAGGTTTCCAACGTCCCTTATTAAGTCTACACAACTCTATTCTTGCCTTGCAAGGTAAGTTAGGTCAATATGGTAGCTTGTGGATCAAGTCTGAATGGACAAACTTCCATTTCAAGTCAATGCAGCATCTTTTCTTCTACTTGCCTTGAATCCATAATGGCTTGCTTCTTGTTTCATTTGTTGGCTCCTTTCCTTGATGCACAAGTCTTGAATACTTGCAACACACTTCATGACTCTACAGCCTCCTTCTCTTCTTGCACACACGCCTTGATCATCTTTTCATTTTCTTGGCCGTGTGATCACTCTCTTGAGGCTTGTTCATGGCTTGGATAGCTTCTTCTTCTTTAGTTTGGTGTGGAGATGCTTGGCCTTCACATCTCCTTGTCTTGCTTCACTTTAATAAGGAGCTGTGGTGGAATCCACAAGAATATGGGGTAGTGGTCTAGCGAGAGCTACCCACGGAGAAAAGAGAAGACGAGCCAGCCGCGAGAGGCGGGATATAAAAACGTGCATTGTAGAGTTCTTAGTTCATGGTCGGGTATCTGGGTGTTAAAGGTGTCATAAGATTGAGTCGGTCTTGTATGTCGAGTCGGTTAAGTCTATGGTTTGACGTGTGTGGCAATGAGTGAGATCATTATATTGACTGATCGCTAGTTCATGGTCGGGTATCCGGGTGTTAAAGGTGTAATAGGATTGAGTCTTATGCTTTTGTGGGGCCCAAACCCTTTAAACCCCCTCTAAGAGCATCCACATTGGTTTAGTCTCTCAAACATTGTTTCTCATATATTTATACTAGTATTTCAACAGATATGATTTATTGAATTAAATTTTAATCTCTAAAAAATTAGAGCACTAATAGATGAGAGACAGCTGTGGAGCTCATTTTTTCCCATTCGGTCAAAATCTCCTTACAAATAAGCGTTCTTCAATCCATTCTTCTCTTTCATCATTTAATGTATTTAATTTTATTTTTTGTTCAGGTACTCTCTTAAGAGATTATCAATAATGCTGCTCTAAGAGCATGATTATCCCTAAGAGACATTTAGGAATTCTTAATCATTTTTTAATATTTTTAGTGGGACCACTCTCCCACGCCAATCTCCTTCTTCTCCACCTCCAAAAACTCTCTTTGTAACCATTCCTATCCAACACATCATCACCTCTCCTCTCAAAACCATGTGAATTCTCATAAACTATTTCTTTGTCTGCGTAAGGGAGAGCTTCATCGGTGATGTCGTAAGGGAAGCCTCCGACGTAGACAGAGTTATTGTCGTCCATCGCGGGCTGCACAACCACAGCCACAGAGGCGAAGAAGAAGAAGAGATCTTCTCTGTCGAGGTTGATTTTCTCTGAATTTGGTCTGAGAAAAAGAGATTCTGTGTGAAAAGAAGAAAGAAAGACGAAGAGGCAAAGCAAGAGTTGGTTCTTCCGTAAGCTTTTCAGACACCCGCCTCTTATCAAAAAAATTTTTTTTAATTTTTTTAATTAAACTTAGGCTTAAGAGCCCACCTAAGAACCAGCGATAATGATGGTCTAAGGACCCTTTTAAATACTCCGATAAAGATGGCCTTAGTTGATTTGGGAGATAATTGATGAGAAATCACCTTATTCCCCTTTTTTTTTTTGGTCAAACTTCACCTTATTCCCTTTATTTATGAGGCGTGACATCTTAAATCCAAAACACGCCGAGTTGTTGCAAAATACACTACTCAAACATTAATACCCAATCAGTATAAAATTTTGCATGCATTTTGTGACCTTTTTGAAAACTCATATACTATAGTCATAGGTAGAGAATCAAAGACGATGCAATATGAAACTGGTCGTAAAGTAGAACCGAAGACTAGGGAACGAGAATATCAGCCAGCCGGAATATACGAGGACAAGAAAACTTAGCGTAACAGTTAGGAATATATTAAACCTTGTCATGAAGAATGATACTAGTTATTTTCTGTGAGAAAGAGAAGAACTATATAATGCTCGCTAGCAGTATTGTTTACGCATGTAATGTTTTCAATAAAACCATAATTGTTCCTTCTCACATAGTAACATGGAGTGATGGAACTATCTAAGTAAATACACTTTGCCATGGAATAAATTTATAAATTAAATAAGGGTACGATATCATAATTTTAATCATTAAAAATATAAAATATTTATATACTGAAAATATAAAAATTTGAAGTGGTATATAAATGGTTTGTGTCAAGTTGTTTTTTTAATTGGAGGCATAGCAAATAATGAGCATTAAACAAGTTATTCCTTGATGTATTTTTTTTAATTCCTTGATGTATAGTAAGATTATTTCCGAACCAATGAAACCACTAGAGTGACAGACGTTTTGTTCATGCAGCTAGCATGTTGAGAAACATGGTGTGCATATTTTGCAAACAATGTATCGATACTAATGGCATCTCCAAAGTGAGCTACGAGCATCGTTTCAATCGCTGCTCTAACGCAATTAGCCTCTTTTTCCCCTGGTTTAGCTCTACATGATTGCAAGCTACTTTCTGCCTTACTATGGCCAAGATCAAATGCATGTGTCTCTAAGTCGTTTATTTGGAATGACCCCTCATTTCTAATAATTTCGTTTACTTCTTCTTCGGTGGGATCATAAAATGGCATGTTGAATGAATTCACGGTTGATGCACTCACAAGTCCCTATACAAGGATCACGATGAAGCGAATCATTAAAGCCAATCAACAATGCGTGAACATATAAAATGAATATCTTATTATATTTTACGTACCTCGATGACTAGGTCGCGGAGAGAATCGGATAACAATGTCAAATGATGACAACAGTCCCTGTACAACGGATCATCTATAGTGTTTCTGCCGAATAATGTGATAACCATGCGTCCATTAGATACCATCTCTTCAGACCGCATTCTTAAAAATGTCGTAAAATCTTTTTGGAATTGTTTCAAGTAAGCCTTGTATTCACTTAGAGGACTTGAACTTGTTATGTACACACCCATCTTGTTCTTCTCCAGTCCTTCCGGAACCTTATAAGACCAAAATTTCATTGTTATAAGCTTTGCACTTATAAAGAATTGTAAATGTCTTTTTTAAAACACTTTTGAATGTCTATAAGTAGAAAGCTATAATTAAATACTTATGATACCTTAGAGGGGTAATTAACACTGTAATTTGAATGAATGAAATGGAGGCTCTTGCTAGGAAAGAGCCTTGAGTAAAAGGAACCAGGTACTCCAGAGACAAAGCATGGTGTATTGCGTGTGAGCTTTTCGTTGAAGAAACTTATGAATTTGAACGTCGTGTTGAAATCATTACCAGGGAGATCGTTTAGACAACAATCTATCTCTGGCGTGTTTTGGTTCCGTTCTTGACATAACTCATTAATTGTGTTGACGATCTCAGACATCGCCAAAAATGTGTTTTGTCCAGAAGAACAGCCCAAATCTGATATTTTAATGCATTTGGGAAAGTCCAAGTTTGTCATCATTTCTTTGGTGTTTTTAACCAATATGGGCTTGCTCATTGATAAAACTCTTCTCTGCAGAAAACAACGAGAGCTACAAATATTACTTAACAGATTGTTTCTTTTTTTCCCTTGCTTGCGATCGACATTTACGTTTATACTTTGTAAATATTTTATGAAGTCTAACTAGTTGGAGTATAGTCAGAATATATGATAAATATTAGTTTGTGTATGCTTTTATGTCTTACAAAAAAAGGAAAAAAAAATACATAGAAGATGAAAGAACCTGAAGAAGAGAGTTAGTGGCGTAACTATTGTGTCCATCACCTCCCCTCATACTTAAGATACTCACACCCGTGTTATTACTTCTCTCTTCATCAAGGTTGTTCATTTCATTTTCACTCTTCCCATCAGACCTGCATCGATCGCATGTATAGAAAAATACATAAGATAAATACATACATCTAAGTCAAATTAGCATACACAATCATGTGATGTGAAGGATGAATTGGTTAGAAGAACCTTGACGAAGAAATCGAACGGATGAATCTTGAATTCATTTCGCGCACTATTCAAGAAAATAATTAAAATTGAGAACTATAACAAGTTATGTTTTGTTTAAGGAAAGCTTACCCCTCATTCACGGTATTTATAGAGGTGGCACATGTATTCCACACCGAGGTTTTCCAACCAAACACATCTGCACCTTGAATCCGTTTCTTAGTCAAAACTATTTCAGTTTATTTTTTCTTAATCATGCTGAATAGTACAGACCATCAGTTACCTGCCATGCCGTTTTTTGTTGCTACTTGTTGCCTTTTTATATATTTTTGTAACGGTCACATTTAAGATATTATTATAGTTATAATGTTTTAGTTGATTAGGGAAAACTAAGAAGTCACCTTATTCACTTTATTTATGAGGTGTGACATCTTAAACGTGAAACACGCCGAGTTGTAGCAAAATACACTACTCCAACAACATTAAATACCCAATCGGTAAAAAGTTGTTTTTTTTGGTCAAAACCCAATCGGTATAAAGTTTTGTTGTGAATTTTGTGACCTTTTTGAAAGCTCAAAGTCATAGACTCTAGAGAATAAAAATATTCAAAAAAATAAAAATGCACGAAACGTTAAAAATCAACCCACTAACGAAAAAATGACATAAAGCATTCGAATTTATATGTAAACCTTACATTATTTCAGTATAAGTAGATGAACAAATTCCAATCAAATAAGTCTGTTACATTTTAAATAATTTTTTTTAACAACACATTTTAAATAAATTGTTATTAGTGTGAATGAAAAAAAAACATCAAAATAAATTTAAAGAATCAAACGCTCAGGTACTCCTGCCCGAAAAAAAAAGAGCCGAGATACTCCTGCCGAAACTGACCGGATTTTCAATTAAATATATCTTTATTTTAATTCGAAAATTTATTAAAAGACCACATGGCCAACAGAAACTTGCATAATTACAACCCAACCAGGACCATTTCGCGGACCATCCAAAATCAGATATCTTTCTCCATAACTTCTGAAACCTTTGTAAGAGTTGGTGAAATTGTCAACATTGGTGAAACTGTACATCGTAATAAATCTTCAACAAACATACACACAATCTAACCAGAGTCATTTCGCGGACTATCCAGATCCGATACATAAAATTCGGATCTGTTTCTCCATAACTTTCGAAACCTTTGTAAGACTTGGTGTAATCGTAAACCTTGGTGTAACTGTGCAGAATAATAAAAATTCAACTAATAAATTGAAGTTATCCTAAATTGAACTAAGTCGTACTTTTAGAGTCCACAATTGTTATTATTGATATATTTATTGAAGTTCAAATAAAAAAAATTAGTTTATATATATAACCAGAGAAAGTATATTATGTTTATAGCTATAACTAGAGAAATAACAGAGCATATTGTGAAGAGTAATTTACATAACAACTTAGTAAAAGTAGATAAAACTTCTATGTGATAAACACACAACTAATCTTCAACGGGCCAGGCACAAGCAGTCAAGTGTATGTCATTGCAGAAGTCCCAAGCTGCACAATTCCAGAAACAACGATCGCATTTTCAATGTAATCTTGATCCATTTAGGGAAACTACAAACATTGGAGGGTCTAGGTTGGAGAACCAGCAATCATGTGGCACATTAGGATCTATCCTTTCAGCCACAGATAGAAACATGGGAGGTTTTTCGTAATTCCAATAGCCTGTGAGATCCCAACTATTGATGATTTGAAACATCTCATCAACATGTTGACGAGTAAAAGCAGGGTAGTTGTGAACAATTCCTCTACCATCAACGCTAAAGGCTAAGTTCAGCATAGCATCTACAAATTGTGCCAACACGCACCCTCTCTCACCAGCACGATGTATTTTTTTCCCTTCTTTCATCAAGTAAATGGAGGAAGAAGTACTCGTTCATACCTCTCAGGTAGATGGCCTCTGGATTACCCAAACGGTAGCATTTAAGCTTGAAAGTCCGAACAGCATTGACCTCGTCTACCCAGTCATTCAGGTAAATGAGATTGGCCGATCTGTAGAAGTAATCATCTCTTCCAACTTCGTTGAACCCGGGAAAAGCAATCCTTGAAGAACCAAAGTCTCGGATACTCTTCGTTGCCACCTTAGAGAGAATCTTATGAAGCATTATAGGAGGGAGAGAAGCCAAGTTCAAGTTCTCCATGTCTAATTCTGATAAAAGAAAACGGTTAATGTGTGAGAGAAATCACAAATTTGTAGAAGTGATAAACCCTTAAAATTTAGTGAACCACTCACCCTAATTAAAAGAAGCGTATCCATTTAAGTGTGATATGATGGACTCCTCGAGAAGACACGACTTCTCTCACACGCCTTTTGATTATCTACACTCGCATCTCTTGGAACTGAACTGTAACTTTGTATAACTTTAATTTATTAAGATATATAACTATATATAAGTATGTGAAACTAAGTGATTTTAGATTGTCTAAATTTATGAAACTAAGAAAAAGTTTAGAATTTAGATTGCACAAATATTTGAAACTATGTAAAACGTAACGAAATTTAGATATTTTATTGTTATAATTTGGAATATATTTTGTAAGAGTTGATCAGTATCCAAAACTAATTATACTTAGTGGATATATTTAATTATACTGTAAGGGTGACTTGATGTGGATATAATGAAAGCAAGTAGCATGTATACGATATATTAAATGAAAATGGTAATATTAAGATTTGAGAAAAACTTGTAATTATGGGTGATTCGATGGACTCCTCTAAAGAACATGACTTCTCTCACACGCCTTCTGACACTCGCATCTCTTGGAACTAAACTGTAACTTTGTATAACTTTAATTTATTAAGATATACAACTATATATAAGTAAGTGAAACTAAGTGCTTTTAGATTGTCTAAAGTTATGAAACTAAGAAAAAGTTCAGAATTTAGATTGCATAAATATTTGAAACTATGTAAAACGTAACGAAATTTAGATATTTTATTGTTATATTTTGCAAGAGTTGATCAGTATCCAAAACGATCTGATATATTAAATGAAAATGGTAATATTAAGATTTGAGAAAAACCTGTAATTATGGGTGATTTGATGGACTCCTCGAGAAGACACGACTTCTCTCATGAAAAAGTCTCTTGTAATAATCATTACACTTGCATTTAAACGCCACAACACTACACCGTCTACTATCATCATCACCTTCTCCATCAGTTTAGTTGTGTAACATTTAGTAAAACTACGTGAAACAAACTGATTTAGTTGTGTAACATTTAGTGAAACTACGTGAAACAAACTGATTTAGTTGTGTAACATTTAGTGAAACTACGTGATTTAGTGTACGAACTGATTTAGTGAAAATACGTGAAACAAACTGATTTAGTTGTATAACACTTATGTGGTAGATATTGATGGACTCCTCGAAAGAACACAATTAATCCCTTGAAAAAGTCTCTTATAATAATCATTACACTTGTGACTCTTCTCCTCTACAGTTGCTTTGAAAATTGAAACTCCACAGGAAGTTAAAGAGTTTTGAAGTTAAGAAGTTTAAATCGAATAAATCGTCTCCTCTCTTATCTCAACTTCTCTGGTCTCTTCTCGAAACTCTCTCTTCTCTCATCGAATCTCTCTCTCTCGTCTCTCTACAAACAAGATGGCATTCTACAACAAGCTTTCAGAGGTTTCGGCGGTTTCTTATCCCAGGCTCGTGGCTTGGCGTTTCAGAGTCAAATTACACAGGATCTACTCTTTCCATTCCTACGTTACAAACAGTGGACCTTACTATACCTATGTCCTAGCAGATGAAGATGTAAGTGTTATATCATCATCTCTCGAGTTTTTCTTAACATTTAACCGTGACAAACAAAAATTTGATCCTTATACTTTATTTATTTATGTAGGGGTACAAGATGAATACCGGCTAGAACTACAACGACACTGATGCCAACAATAACAGGGACACAGCATCCTGATATCTTAGCCGTTTTTTTCGGACCTTCGCTCCTTATTGTTGCTTTGAGCAATTGAACTTCTTCTTCTAGGATTCGAACATGGTAGTCCAACTGTTGAATCTCATCGGTGAAAGCTTCGTCGACCCATTTGAAGACGTGGTCGTCGTTCTCCAGCTACAATATTAGATCCCACAACATTATGTAAAAAAAATTAAACAAGCAGCTTAAGAGAACATAGAGAGACCGATAATACCCTAAGTGAAGCCGCATGGTGACACCGATAATACCGGCGGTATGGATTTGGCGTCGATTTGGATATTAACTCGACGATTCTCGCTCCGCACGAACATTTAGTAGGTATTCCCGCAGTTCTTACTCGTCTCCGACCACCGGTAATATCTCCGGTCGTGGACGATGAAGCGGCCGTTATTGGGTTGGACGACATTATCTGACGGAAAAGTTGGAGTTGAGATAGAGAGAGAGGAGCCGAGCAGATGAGAGAGGAAGTTGGAGATAGATATGGGGAAAACCTAAAAAAAAAGGTCTTTTATACGATTTTGGGGTTTAGCAAATTAGGAAGAGAGAAATTAGAAATTCGAAAAGCTGGGCGGGAAAAGAAATATCAGGGTTTTTCGTGGTCTAAGTTTCAACAGGTACTAAGTTTCACAGAATGCATCAAAGTTGTACTTTTTAATTATTTTCATTAATCTTAGTTATACTCGACTTGAATTGGTGATTTTATGGTTATACCAATGCAATTGTGTTTCCTATGTTCATTTCTCATACGATCGCGTACACATAAACTTGATTTGGTGCCATAGAGAGTTATCAAATCTAACGAGGTCGGTTTTAGTGATAAAGCTATGCTAACACAATGTATTTCCCATATGATTGCTACCAAACGACGAGATGGAATTTTAATAATTCCGATTAAATAATAACCAACATAACATTAATAATAAATAATACATTACAGTCTTGCTACTTTCATGACTTATAAAATTAAAAAGTTTAGAATTTACAAAGCTCACACATAGTGTAAATAAATAATAAAGATTTGTTTTTTTTTTGAGGTTTCGTGGTTGGAGTGATCAACCCTCAAATCCTCATTTTGAAGTTTTGCTCCACTTTATTCAATATATGTACTATGGTTTTAAGATTCAATTGTTTTGTTGAATAAAATTCAACACTCTATTTTAATAATTAATAATTATTTTGTTTATATATCCAAATTAAACAAAATTAGTCTCCATTTGTAGATAATTTGTGTAAAAATATAAAAGAATAGCATAAAATAAACACAAAAACATATATTGTGAAAAAAAAAAAGCAAAAAACCTTAACAACAACTAAGAATATAACATGTGGTGTGTGTCCCCACCATAATCATTTTTCAACATGGGTGAAAACTTTCTAACACAAATGAATCCACCTCATTTCAACACCCATATTCACCACTTCCATTGTGATCATTCAACTGTTGAATGAAAGATTCAACACCTCCCCTGCTCATAGTCATACTAAGTTTACCTATCGTAGTTATACCAGTATAGAAAACTACTTTCACTTTACTCATCAACACACAAATATAAATTATTTTATTTCGGCTCACAACGATCCCATTCGATAAAAACACCAAAACTGAAAGTGAAAGGCTTACAGCCCGATCCACATCAAAACTGAAACGAAAGGATTACAACCTACTCTTCTTATGTTTCTTGTGGGGATGTTCACCGTGTTCCAAACCAGTGCCTACATTCTTTTCTTCTCCATATCCACTCTCACGCTCACAATAGTTCCTACTACAAGAGATCTCTCCAACTCCTGACAGTTGCTCGGTTATTCGAACTATTTGCAATTTTTCGATGTCCTCCACATGCAAAATACTTCTTCTTTGCTCTCTATCCACTGATGTTAGATAAACATACACATCTTCATCATCCAAAATATATGATTGCCTCTTAGGTTCAACAACCAATGGAATGTAACCCAAATTGAGCCTCTTCGCAAATGGATCTATTCCCATCTTCCTGCATATCCTCTCCTTCAACAACGAATAAGTGATCTCCTCCACCGATGATGTCTTAAAAGGATATAACATACAAACGAGCATCGGTTGGAATCCATTCATAATCATCTCCATCCTTTGAATAACGTCCATCATAATCAAAGTGTATGTTCGTCGAAAAAGGACACATTGTCTGCAATAGAAAAAACCCCTTAAAGTTACACTTGGTTACTTAGTTATAGCATTAAAGTTATACTTAGTTATACCATGTCACAGAGCTGTGTCAGTAATCAATTAAGTAATCAGTGAACTCGTGAACGTCTATGAATAAGAATATGAATATTTTTCAGAGTATTCATTCAATCATTCCTCCATTCCTTTCCGATCCTCGACTAGTTCATGAAAACCAAATGAATAAGAATACTTCAATTCAAAACCAAATTGTAATCAGCTTTGATTCCCGACTCTCCATTCAATTATACAGTTGTTGGTTATCGAATTCCCTAATAAACAGACCATTCAAACTTTCCGATCCTCAATTAGTTCATACACAAATACGAAATCTTCTATCTAATGAGTTCGTCTATGGTGGATTCTATCGATTCTATACATCGGTCTTAACGACGATTTGAGATACATACCCTGTAAAACTGAATTAATAGCTCAATGATCCAGCATCCAAGATCGCAATTCGATGAACAAGGAGGGAGGAGTCGAGAAGAAGACTCGACGAGACGATTCGACGACGACCGAGCCCTGGATTATGGATTAGTCGGAATCGAGCGGCGAGGAGGAGAGAGAAGAATAGAGAATGATTCGATTAATATTAATTTATTCATTAAATCAGTGAGGGTACTTTCGTAATCAACCACTCTCTCCAAGAGTATGTGAATGGATAAGAGTATGACAGATCACGTGAGAGTACGCCAGCTCACTTTTTGCCTCATTAAGAGTACCTGAGCACTCTACTCAAATTTAAACATTATATATAAATGCAACATAACAAAATGATATTAAAAATGAAAAGTATGAAACCCCAGCGTGGGCAAAAACCATGTTTTGGACACTTTGAAAGGACTACACGCCGTCGTCACCCAGCTTGCTCTCGTCTCCACTCTTGACCTCTCTCTCTCGTTTCCACCGTTGAAGGTAATTTCATAAGTTAGAAACAGTATATTCTTTCAAAAAAATGTTTTTCAATCTACTTTTAGAATAATAAAATGTATTTTCTGGCCCACTCTTGGTTGTCCCCATCTATAAATAATCTTTTTTTCCATGATAGTAGCAACTTTGGTGATTTATAACAGTATCAATGTTGGTTTCTCTCTACGAAAAGATTTTTTCGCGGTTTTCGGATTCGATTAATGTGCTGATTGCATAATGTCTCTGGGTTTGTTTAAATGTCTCTGGGTTTGTTTTAACTTTTATTGTATCTGGGTTTGTTTATATGGAACTCAGGCACAATTGATTACAGTGTGTTTGTGATGCAGCGCATCTATTAGCCGTTGAAGACTTACAAGCTGTTCGTCTTACTTGCGCGCCAAGCAAAGGATATTCTAGTTATTTTGGTTTTCTTTTATTTCAGAGATAATTACAAGTTATTTTCCAGTTATGATTAGGAGTTATCTATTTAGGTTGTATATATATTCTCCTTAAGACCTTTGTAGTTCACACGTTGAATTTAATACATTGCTTTTGCAAATCGAGCTATCTTAGCTTCAAGAGGAGAACTCTTAAACTATTGTTTTCGTCGACTGTTTCGTCGAGAACGAGATCCGAGCTTGAATTCAAATTCTCCTGGAGAGTTTGAGTTTGAATTCGTTAATAAAACTTCTGCCTCTCTATCAGTTGGTATCAGACACAGTACGTTCTGGGAATCAACTTCTCCTTGCAACAATGCCGCCAAAGAAACAAAACGACGCTCCGAACAACCGTGATGTTACAGATTGGACGGAACTTCGTCAAACGCTTACAGCTATGAAAGAGAACATTCAGACCACCATTCAGCTATGGGAGACATGCTAGCACAGAGATTCGCTGCTCAACTTCCTCCTATCAACGAGGACGACGACGCATAGAATGAGGATGTTAGGGTTAATCCGTTTGCAAGGATAGGACCGTTTGGTGATCAACGACACCATAATCAACGACCTGCTGAGGTCATCGATCGAGGACGTCTCCAAGATCAGCGCTGGGAAGCGGGTTTCAAGGTAGAGATCCCGGAGTTCCTAGGCGGAGTTCGTGGTGACACACTCCTGGATTGGATGGTGGCAGTTGAGGAAATTCTGGATTTCAAACAGGTTCCTGAGGAGCGCAGAGTACCATTGGTTGCGATGCGATTTCGTGGTCATGCGGCTTCGTGGTGGAAGCAGTTGAAAATCACGCGCAGCAGGACAGGTCGAACTCCAATACAGACTTGGGAGAAGCTTAAGAAGCACCTTCTTGCCACTTTCCTACCACACAACTACGATCGTCTTACTTACAACAAGCTTCAAAACTTGAAACAAGGATCACGATCTGTGGAAGAGTATGCTGAGGAATTCTCTCTGTTATTGACAAGAACAGAGATATATGACAGTGAAGATCAACTCGTGTCGCGATTCATTGGAGGACTTCAGCCTCAACTTCAAAATTCATTGGCCCAGTTCGATCCAACGTCAATTGCGGAGGCTCACCGCCGTGTTGACTCCTTTGAACAGGAATCACGTTCTTCATCCTCCAATTTGTCTTCTCCAGCGTCAAAACTTCGGACGTCAGAGTCTACTTCGTCTGTGCCATCAACGCATGCCAAGGACTCTGACACAGGCACGACGGCGACACGACCGCAGCCGACACAAGATGATCAATAATTGAGACGCTCAAATCGCATACCTGCGATAAAGTGTTTCTCTTGCGGGGAGCAGGGTCACCGACAAGCGGCTTGCCCGCATAACACTCGGCGTGGTCTGATCGCAGATGACAAAACCGGCGAGGATGAGGCTGTCTATGATTCTTATGAAGATGAAGACATCGTCGAAGATACGACAACGCCGGATCAGGCAGGCACTGTCAAGTTGCTCGTGGTTCGACACTCTTGTGCGGCTCCTCGTCGACAAGATAACATGTGGCTTTGCACGAACATATTCAAGTCAACCTGCATCATCAAAGACCGTCTTTGCACGTTCGTCATTGATTCTGGAAGCTGTCCCAATGTAATCTCTGAGGAGGCAGTCGCCAAGCTTGGCCTCACACGAGAACCTCATCCTGCGCCTTATACATTGGGTTGGCTTGACGAGAGAGTCAACATACGCATCACACATCGTGCTCTGGTGGCTTTCTCGATTGGAGAACTCTACAAAGATTGCACATACTGTGACATCGCCCCGATGGATATCAGCCACTTGTTGTTGGGACGACCGTGGGAGTTTGACAGAAAAATCATTCACGATGGTGCGCTGAACACTTACACCTTTTACTGGGAAGCTCACAAAATCGTGTTACTACCTTCTCGAGAGGACGCTCTTCCCGCTCCACCTTCACCACCGCGTCAACTCCAGCATCAAACTTCAACAACATGCAACACAACATTGCTCTGTTCGTACTCTGTTTTTCTTGCAGAGCTAAAGCAGTAAGGTGTCGCATTTGCGCTATTACCGGCTTCTTCTCAACGAACACTCACCACCACGACGAGCCCTACACTGGCACGGGTTCTGGCAGAGTTTACAGACGTGTTCCCTGCCGATCTCCCAACGGGTCTACCTCGGTTACGAGATATACAGCATCAGATCGACCTGGTCCCAGGCGCCTCTTTTCCCAATCGACCCCATTACAGAATGAGCCCGACTGAGCATGAGGAATTGCAACGGCAGGTTGAAGATCTGTTAGGCAAAGGATACGTGCGTGAGAGTATCAGCCCATGTGCGGTACCAGCTCTACTCATTCCTAAAAAGGATGGAACTTGGCGCATGTGTGTGGACAGTCGCGCCATCAACTAAATCACAGTACGCTATTGTTTCCCTATTCCACGCTTAGACGACCTGCTCGATCAGATTGGCTCCGCTGTCATCTTCTCCAAAATCGACCTCAAAAGTGGATATCACCAGATCAGTATCAGACCTGGCGATGAATGGTAAACAGCATTCAAGACCAGAGAGGGATTATTCAAGTGGCTTGTCATGCCATTTGGCTTATCCAACGCACCCAGTACGTTTATGAGGATTATGAAACAAGCCTTGCGTCCATTCATCGGTAAATTTGTGGTCGTCTATTTCGACGACATCCTTATTTTTAGTGCTTCCGAGTCGGACCACATCAACCATCTCCGCCAAGTGTTGTTGATCTTACGACAGGAGAAGTTTTTTGCAGCACGTCACAAATGCGAGTTTGGTGTCGAGGAAGTTCTTTTCTTGGGGTATGTCGTCTCGTCCAAGGGGCTTTCTGTTGATGCTTCTAAGATTGAAGCTTTCCGTTCTTGGCCAACACCAAAGACGGTCTCGGAGGTACGAAGCTTCCATTGTCTGGCATCTTTTTACCGGCGGTTTGTGAATCATGTCAGTATCATAATGGCACCCTTAACAAGTTGTATGCGTGATGGTGCTTTTTCGTGGACTCCTGAAGCGGCCTCAGCCTTCGAACTGATCAAGGAAAATCTCACCACGGCCCCGATTCTGGTTCTCCCTGATTCGAAACCACATTCGAACTGCACTGCAACGCATCTAAGCTCGGCATTGGCGCCGTTTTGAACCAGAAGGGTCGACCCATAGCGTATTATAGCGAAAAGCTCGCTGGAGCTCGGAGACGTTACTCCACTTATGACGTGGAATTTTATGCTATAGTGCAAGCGGTGAAACATTGGCGCCACTATTTGGTACACAAGGAGTTTATATTATTCACAGATCATGATGCCCTGCGCCATCTTGACAGCCAAGCGAAAGTATCTTCTCGACATGCGTCTTGGATAGCATACTTGCAGCAGTTTACTTTCACACCGATGCTCTAAGTCGTCGTCACACACTGCTGTCCACTATGCATACCTCTGTGATCGGCTTTTCTTCTTTGGCAGAGTTATATCCGACAGACCCCTTCTTTGCAAGGATTCTACATGACATCCAGGCTGGGATCGCGTCTAATTTCACATTGGATGATGGCTTTTTGTTCAAATACCTTCGTATTTGCGTGCCTGAGTGTAGTTTGCGGCTCCAGATCATCAGCGAACTTCACAAAAAAGGTCATGTCGGCAGGGACCGTACATTACAGTTGGTCTCTCACTCGTATTTTTGGCCCACTCTACGGAGAGATGTGGAGCGTTTTGTTGCATGGTGCCGAGTGTGTCAACAGGCCAAAGGAAAAGCGACGAATGTGGGTCTCTACATTCCTTTGCCTATTCCTACACAGCCATGAACTGATGTGAGTATGGATTTTGTACTTGGTTTACCAAGGACACAACGGGGTTTTGATTCCATCTTTGTCGTCGTCGATCGCTTCTCGAAGATGGCTCATTTTATCCCTGCAAGAAGACAACCGATACGGTCAACGTTGCTACACTGTTCTTTCGACAAATCTATAGGTTACATGGTCTTCCGTCCTCTATTGTCTCGGACAGAGACACTCGGTTTCTCAGCCATTTTTGGCGTTCTCTATGGAAACTGCTGGGTACTAGTCTTGACATGAGCACTGCGTATCACCCGCACACGGATGGTCAGACTGAGGTTACAAATCGTGCTCTGGGTGATCTCCTTCACTGTCTTGTTGGCGATAACATTAAGTCTTGGGACTCCAAGTTGTGCAAGGATGAGTTTGCACATAACCATGCCGTCAATCGATCATTGGGTTACAGCCCCTTTCAGGGGATCTATGGGATGGTACCTCGTTGTCCTCTGGACTTAGCAGTCTTACCAGACAAGGGGCGTCATCATGGAGAGGCAATTGATTTTGTTACAGAGTTAGAAGCTCTCCATCGTAGTGCTCGGGATAAGCTGGAACAGGCTACATCGAAGTATAAGGAGGCCGCTGATGTCAAGCGCCGCGAGGTCATTTTTAAGATAGGTGATCTGGTTTGGGTGTATCTTACTAGAGACAGGATGCCTCTGCATTAATATAACAAGCTACGTTCATGGAAGATTGGTCCTGTGGAAGTCGATGAATGCATCAACCCCAATGCCTATCGGGTTCGTCTTCCTACTCACCTCCGTATGCACGACGTGTTTTACATCAAGCATCTGTCGCGCTTTCATGGGGAGAATGAGCCTTTAGCTTCAGGGACGAAGCTTTCCTCACCGGGAGGGACCTGATGGAGTGCATCTATTAGCCGTTGAAGACTTACAAGCTGTTCGTCTTACTTGCGCGCCAAGCAAAGGATATTCTAGTTGTTTTGGTTTTCTTTTATTTCAGAGATAATTACAAGTTATTTTCCAGTTATGATTAGGAGTTATCTATTTAGGTTATATATATATATATATATTCTTCTTAAGATCTTTGTAGTACTCACGTTGAATTTAATACATTGCTTTTGTAAATCGAGCTATCTTAGCTTCAAGAGGAGAACCCTTAACCTATTGTTTTCGTCAACGTTTCGTCAAGAACGAGATCCGAGCTTGAATTCGAATTCTCCTGGAGAGTTTGAGTTTGAATTCGTTAATAAAGCTTCCGCCTCTCTATCAGTTTGTCTAATGTCTATGGGTTTATTTTACATGATTCGATTGATACATGCTATTTATCTTTTTTTTTGGTAGCAGCATGGCAGCACAACCGATCATTCGTGAGTGTTTCTGGGATCGCGGCTTGACGAAGATGGATTACCAATGCGTCTGTGGTGCAGTGATCCGCCTCAGGGTGTACCGTAGCGGGCAGTCCTACATGCACGTTGACGCTCCACATGAGTATCCTGTGTTGGTGGTTGATTATGAAGATGATGAGGTATTTCACATACAGAGTAGTCACTGCAACATGATCGTGCATTTCTATTGCTGTGGAGATGTCGGACACATTGTGTTTTGGCTCTCTGTCTTTTGTTGCCCATAATTAGAACAGATTGGTCTCTCAGTGCATGTTCTGGTTTGGATAAATATCATCATATATTTCGGTTTGTTATTCCTTTCATTGGACGTATGAGTAACACACATCTACTTAATTACTTCTGAAACTTTCTAATTACAATTGAGGCAACTGAAACTGCAAACAATGTAAACAATTTTGTTCAGCCATAACAATCTGACATGATGAGGTAATGTCCAATAGCCATCTAAATCTATTTCTCCACCACTGATACAAAAGGAAACTCGATCGGTCCAATAAGTAAAACGAGAAGCTGCTTCAGTAATTTGTGGAGAAAAGCTCTCATTTTATATTCAGTTGAAATGAAGCAATATCAAGCATGAATGAAAACCTTGCCGTGTGGGGAAGAAACAATGGCCAATCGGTCTTATTCCAAAGATACATCCTCGCATAGTTCACAATTCCACTGAGCTTCTTAAAACATATTATACAAACTTGTAGAAGCCTAAACTTAAGAACCGTGGAGACGACATCATGGTAGTTATTCTAGCGAAAAAAGGAAGTCCTTTTGGTGACGATTAGCCAACAATACCGACATAATTTGCATAAGGTTTCATGGCAAGACTGAAGTCCCTTCAGAGCATTTCCTCAGTGGACAAAGGTAAGTAGAAAGAAAAGAAAAGATTGACAATCATTTCTTCTATATACATTCGAGCTCATGATATCAAACATGGATTTACTTTAGATTGGCCATCGGACTTCACATGGTATGGCGGCCAGAGAGCTGACATTCTTTAAATGAGATAAAATTTGTTTATCTCATGCTACATCTGACACAAAAGCTTAGTCGGTCTAAACTGATATCTCAATCACACCTAAAACCAGCTTCAATTCCTTCTTCGTGTAACTATTTTGAATCTTTTAGCCCAGGCCTTAAAGTCCAATAATACTTTTGTTGGGTCTAAATTAGTTTTTGTTTGGATTCGAATTAGTTTTGTTTTCTGGACTGGACCTAATAGTTTATATTTTTTTTTATTTATATGGGCTTCTAAAACCACATTTTAGTATGGATTTGTTTTTTTGAATAATAAATACAAGTTTAAATTACTATAAAAACTTTTACATATTATAGTTATCTTTCTAAAAATTGAATACAATATGCCTAAAATATAAAATTTCATATAATAAATATTTTAAATAATAGTATAACATTTATAAAACTAATCAAATTAATTTAAAGTAATTAATTAATGTTATAAATAAAAAAAATTGACAAGTAATTTAATTTTGAGAAAGAAAATTAGATCCTTCACTTGTCACGGAGTACGATATATATACAATCTCACATAAACATTTATGAAGAGCAAAATTTGTGAGATTGTCATTTTTCTTAACAAAAGACGTTTTTTGTTAATAAATAGGGTCGAGACAAACGCAAGACCTACTCAACCACCATACGGATATACTACCTCCATTTCTTAATATAAGTCGTTTTAGAGAAACTTTTTTGTTCCAAATTATATGTCGTTTTCGGTTTTCTATGTAAAATTTATTAATAATTAATGTTGTATGATCAATGGTAATATATCTTCTATTTTTCTATTGGTTGAATTGTGGTTAGGTAAATAATTAATAATATTTTTGTTTAGAAAATATAAGAAATTAATAATTTTTTTTAATCTATGTGCATATAGCTGTAAAACGACTTATATTAAAAACGGAGGGAGTAGGATTTATTTAAATTTTAAATGAACAGTCTCTAAGACCATAAGAACTGTGACCGTCTGAAGGAGACAAGCCTACGAATTTTGACCTTTCTTTTACAACATATTATGTATATAATTAAGGGATCCCTATAATTAATGGGGTTTTTTTTGTGTAAATTGTCATGCATATAGCAAATGCTTTATTTTAACTTTTAATTTATGGTTTTGATTAAAAGTTAGTAAAATAAAGCATTTGCTATATGCATGACAAATTTTTCGTCATGTATTCCATAAAAGGAATAAGATGTAATATCCAACCCAATCATATGAGTTGTTTGATTTTCTGAACATCACAAAATGTTCATTCCATATTAGTTGGTTGGTTCGATGTTGATAATTATATAAATATTTTTAGATTAGATAATATAATATAAATTTATTAATTTGAAAATTATTATGCATTGTAACTATGGACGTCTATATGTTATTTCACAATTATTGGTTTTCAAATTTGAAATTGTATTCTTAAATTTATTCGATAAAGTTATATTCATTTCGAGCTTAGCTACTACGTATACGAATTATAAAGATACTCGTGCAAGGCACAAACAATCACCTAGTGATACTAAAAAATAACAATTAAAAGTTTTAAAAAAAAAATTATAATATAGGCCAATGGTAACATAATTTCTCCATAATTAATTATCAATCAGACGTTGAATATGTTGTTTCCGAAATCGAAGCTCTACGATAGTTTTTATTTATTTAGATAAGATACATATCGAGTTTCTAGTTCCTTGAAGAATTATTGCCAATTAAATTAAGGCATACGATATTACGATGTATTTTGGAAAAAAATAAATTGGTGGGCATAAAAGAGATACATGTGGCGATTGATGATTCGTTTGGCGAGTCAATGATTTGTAGATGACGACATGTGTACTTTTGATTTCTCTCTATATTTAATGGCAACCAATGGATGAGTCACGAGCCATTAATGAAAATGTGGATGTCGACATGAATATGTTAGCATTTTCACTGGACACTGGAAGAGTACTTTGTCTTTCACTTTATGTCGTGGTTACGTTTCAGTGTTTTTTTAGATTTTTTCCTGGATGATTTTGATTCTTAGAGCACCCGCAATCGTGTTATCCAAAGAGAAGTCCTTAGAAAAAGTGTATTTTGATTTTTTAAGTATTTTTTTTTTCAAATTTAAAAAAAAATATCAACCAATCGCTGGTCGCCACATGTCGTGGGGACCCGCAAATAGGGCAATGATTCACTAAAAAGAGTCCTTATTTAGAGATTTTAATGATTTGATCTTTAATTTTCGGTGGGATCCACTGATTTTTAATTATTTTTTTCCTAAAGACTCCCCTTAAGAATTCCCATTGCGGGTGCTCTTAGTGATTATCCCTTCGATTTTTAAAGTTTGTTGAATCAATGTCTAGAGATGTAAGATATGACGTCACAGTTCTAAATATTTTATTTGAATTGAATGTGTGTTAGAGAAGTTGATTAAAACTTGCTTTCAGGTGTGATTAAAACTTGCTTTCAATCAATTTTTCTGTCCTCAAATTTTGGTGTTTTTTGAAAATAACATCATCATATACAGGCACGTTTTAAGCTTACTCTATGAACGTGTAAGCTGAAACCAAATGAGAGAAAAAAAAGAAGAGGAAACCAAATGTTAAACGGTAAATAAGCTTATAGATGTGCAACATTTGGTTGCCTCCTGACCTTAAGAGATAAAGTGAAAACAAAATGTGTATTGGTGGTGATCTAAAGCTTGTGTGAGAGAACTAGTTATATGTATTTGAGATCTGAGAGAACTTTAGGTGAATGAAAGCTGACATTTGCTACAACTCTTCTGCTTTCAGTCTTCACAAGCTTATGCATTTTCACTAATTAACAAGCACCAATTAAAGTGGTTAACAACTCTTAATGATTTTGATGAATTGAGTTTGATCACAAATGAAACATAATTACGTTTTACAAGTTAGCAGCAGTGTAGAAACTCAACTGTGGTTTTAGGTAATACTCCAACCCGTGGGTTTAGTCCGCAAAAAATTAGTTAGTTTTTTGGTAAAACAAAAATTAGTTGGTTGATTGTGATTGTACGAGGTTTTACTTTTAAAACTATCTTGGCTTCGAAGCTTCACCCTAAACATGTTCAACCGTTTATTCCAAACACTTAAAAGGTGAACAGAAAAGAGTACAATAGTGCAACCTTAATTGATTCAAAAGAAGAGTACACTTTGGACAAGGAAATTGATCAAAAGAATTGTAAAGTACAAAATGGCACATGGCATTTCATGGCAGTTGAAATTGAATTCGAAGAGTAAAATTTCTCACAAAAGAAGAGTAAATTTATTTAAAATACCAAAACCATGATTTAACTCGTGCTCTGTGTGAGTAACTTTTAACTTGTATTGTTTCGATTTCATACAACCACCGGTTAGTTTGTTAATCATCAAGATAGTTAAGAACACTTTATTGATTGAGAAGAATTATTACAAATGTTAAGGATCACGCGCTAATGTCGATCAGATCAGTGATCTCATGTCGATCACCACCAAGCTCATAGCGCCATGGTTAAACAGTTGATACATTGCATACTCAATCTAATTTCAGACTCTTCTCTTTATACTTCCCGGATAGCAACTGCAAACCTTCTGTTCCATTACCAGTCATCATTAAACTCAGACGAGATACAAATGAGAATAAATGTTTATCTAAGAGCAGATGATAATTACGACGAACTAAGAAAAAGGTTTACAAGTTGTTCTAACAAAAGGAACATTCTCCTTGGAAGTTCATGGGTTTATCCGTCGACACAATCGCCGAGACTGAACGTAAGCCAGCCTAAGCTTTACCGTCAAGATCTTCGTCTTGATCTTAGTGTTCCGACTCGAACCGTTGGCTCCAGCAACTGGAGTCTAGCGGCGGTGAATGTGCGGATCGAAGAATCCTGATCAGGTTCGAGGGCGAAGTCTTCCTCATCTTCGTCCATGACGGCGTCCTCTGATTCCTCGGGGTCTGAGTTGGATTTTGCTCCAGTCGACGCGGAGATGTTCTTGAGGTCGTTGTTGGAGGAAGGAAGGAAGGAAGCGGAGGGAGGGGGTGGTCTTCAGAGGCGGCGGCGTTTGCTGGGATTGTGGCGGTGAGTTTGCTAGGGTGGTTTCTACTATTTAACATCTGAAAGAAAAGTTTGTGTTTGCTGACCAAATTTAGAGAGGTGGGGAGGCTGAAGAAAAGTGAAAGAACGATAACCACAAAAACCCTAATCTACTGAAAGACAAAAAGGCAGAGTTTGGTAACCAAACACAGAGAACCAAGAAAAATAAAATCAAAAGACTTTTGCTAATTACCAAACCAAACCAATATGAGTTGGGGCCCACAAAAAAGACACGTGGACAGCTTAAGAAGCGAGCAAAAAGTGAAATATTATAATACACACGGCGCAACTCTATAACTCAGACTTATCTGAGACAATGATGAAAAGAACTCTTAACTCATGTTAAACGAAGACAGTTTACAATATGGAAAAACTATAATTGTTTTGGTTTTCATATAACGCGATGAATCTCATTTAAAAATAAAACTCATAATACATTTGTAGGCCCGACCCACAGAGAAAACCGAAGAAGCAAGACCTTTATAGATTTATAAGTAAACCGAAAACGCGATTACTTATATATTAATAAACTATACCAAATCCAACCCCACTCCTATATAAACGACCACATCTTCTTCTCTTCCTCACCAATAGTCTTCTTCTATACCTCACCAATAGTCTTCTTCCCTTCTGCCCTCTCTCTCTCTCTCTCTCTCTCTCTCTCTCTCTCTCTCTCTCTCTCTCTCTCTCTCTCTCTCTCTCTCTCTCTCTCTCTCTCTCTCTCTCTCTCTCTTTCTCTCTCTCTGTGACACCCCCGATCGTAGATGACCGGAAATGACACGGTCGATGTTCTTCGATGGTCGATCCGAGGTTCTCAGAATACTTCCGATCACCTTAGACTAACAACCAAAGAACACCAACGCTCCGAAAAAAGCAATACCCGATAGTTAGTTCGTCTGGACAAGGACTAATATCATATGGAACCCGTACTTTAAAAACATTCTTTATTTATCATTTAAAAGCATCTTTCAAAATTTGTTATAAATTAACCTCGAGGTTTTCGGTCTACAAATCTTATACATAAGATATATCAAAATGACTTTGCAAGGATAATAAAACTACCGCTGGCTAATGATGCTCCTTCCTGTCCTAGAGTAAGGTCTCTCGTCTACTGGTTACCTGCATCACAAATGAGTCATGAGTAACTAGTTTACTCAGTGAGCCTAGTCCCGCACCCCAACGTATATTAGTAATATCTCGAGCAATTAACTCCATTTGTATGCAGTAGAAATATATTCCGCTGGCTAATGATGTTCCTTCCTGTCCTAGAGTAAGGTCTCCCGTCTACTGGTTACCTGCATCACAAATGAGTCATGAGTAACTAGTTTACTCAGTGAGCCTAGTCCCGCACCCCAACGTATATTAGTATTATCTCGAGCAATTAACTCCATTTGTATGCAGTAGAAATATATTCCATAACTAATAAGAATGCATATATAAGGCCTATCATTCCATCGATGTGAATCTTATCTTAAGCATCATCTCCACGACACCCGCCATACACTCATTCTTATAATATATATATATATAGATATATATATATATATAGACTAAACCCGGAAAACCACCAAGGCTAACCGAGCCTAGCGGGGAAATAAATATAAGCATCATCTCTATTAGATATTCCAATATCGAACATCTAACGCTGCATGCAGTTAAACGGCCTCCAGGTGCGACCCCATCATCGTGTCTTTGTATCTTTGTTCCGTATCGCAGGAACAATTCACGGTAATGTGGGAACTTTCAGGAGAGTGAGTATACAATAAGACTTCACATGATTAATACTCATTTATTTAATACTATACATATGTATTAGTACTTGAGAACAGTACTAAGGTTGGAATAACCTTATTCATCATAATATTTATTAAGTGTTTACACTAAGTAAACACCTCGCCAATTCAATATTGATCAAGAGACAAAGCCTATAAATCATCAACATTCAGTATTGATCAACCATCTATCTAGACTCACCTTTGATTCTATAAGATTGGCTAATCAAGACTAGACTCGAGCTCAAGTTAATCTCACTCCACTTCCGGTACACTTGAGATTCAAAACGGTCACAATTATCTGACTGAACCGACCACTCTCCTTGATATCTGAATTCAAACCAAGTGACTGAGCGGCTACAAGGAGTGAGTGGACCGATCTAGCAAAACTCCACAACCAACTGATCAAAACAAAACACAAGTACTAGGTTTAGTCACTCGGTTCAGTTCATTAGCTTACACTTGTGCTAGGTGGTTCTAAGAAAATGATCAGTCCATGATCAAGTTCTTACCTAGACAGAAAATGGTTCTACTTGATGAACCAGTCTTATCCTTAAACTTTACTCGACCACTGACCTGAAACAGAACAGTTTATAACATGATCTTCAATCCAACAGTTCGGTTCTGAAGAAGATATTTAAATCAGTTCCTAACAGCTCGGTTTACAACAAGGTTAATCAGTTCAGCTCAGGTGTAGTCTAGACCATGACCAGTTCAGTTCAGATTAAATCCCATCAGTTCATAATAGATGAGATAATACTATTCTAGCAAACTGATTTATTTATTAATCCGAAATAATTAAATCTGAACC